>NW_006921672.1:1810150-1835764 GCF_000298275.1 Orycteropus afer afer
TGTAATTATGGACAAGTGTGAATTTATTGATGTCATTTTGTTATGTGTTTTTTCATGGTGGTGTTGAATTCTTTGTTCCATATAATTTTCTGGGCTAAGCTCATTTTGTTCATGAATTATGTTATTTCATTTGTTGATACTGTTTTAGTTTTTGCTGCATATTTGTGCTTGTCTTCTTTTTCATTTTGATGAAAGTTTTATTATTTTTCTTTAAGGTTACCCTGTGATTTATTATTTTCTTCTCCAGTCTAAAACAGTTTGTTCTGTCTTGTAATTGTCTTGACTTTCTCACCATTTAGAAGTTCTGTATCTACATAATTTGTTCCTTCTGTTTGGTTTGTAGTTGTCCTTAATTACCAATTCATGCCTCTAGTTCACTGTTTACAGTCTTGTGAGCTTATTTGACTTTGGATACTTCCATAAAACAACAACAGCAACATAACTGGGTTGGTTTCTGGGTTATGTCATCATGTGTGTTAAGCATCGGTTGTTGTTTGCTGTTGTTGGTTCTCTGTTCAAAGGAGTGCCTTTAGCATCTCTTATAAGGTTGGTCTGGTTTTAACAAATTCCCTTAATTTCTGCTTATCTGCCAGTGTCCTGACTTTACCATCAGATCTGAGGGACAGTTTTGCTGGGTATATAATTCTTGGTTGGAAATTTTCTTCATTCAGGGTTTTGTATATATCATCCCATTGCCTTCTTGCCTGCATGGTTTCTGCTGAAAAATTAGAGCTTAGTTTTCTTAGATTGTTCTTTGTAGGTAACTTTTCATTTTTCCCATGCTGCTTTCTGGATTCTTTGTCTTTGGTTTTGGTGAGTTTGATGATAAGTCTTGGTGATTTTCAATTGGGGTCTATCTCATTTGGGGCTTGTTGAACTTCTTGAATAGTTATATTATCATCTTTCACTATATTCAGGATATTCTCATCCAACAAATCTTCAGCAATTTTCTCTGTGGTTTCATTTTTCTCTTCCTGTTCTGGAATTCCAATTACATGTAGATTGTTCCTCTGATGGTATCCCACATGAATCTTAGGCTTTCTTCCTTTTGTTTTGATCTTTTTTGTAATTGATCAGTTGACAAAGTAGTATTGAGGTATTTGTCTTCAATCTCATTAATTCTGTCTTCCATTGATTTGAGTTCTACTCCTTTGCCCATTCAATGTGTTATCTATATCTGAAATGTTAGTATTAATGTTCTGGATTTCTATTATTATTCTTTGTTTTCATATCATTTCTATTTTTTTTTTTTTTTTGGTTTATTTTGTCAATTTGTTCTTGTATTAAAAGGAGCTCTAGTGGCATAGTGTCTAAGGCATTTGATTGCTAACCAGTAGGTTGGTGGTTCAAACCTACCAGCCACTCCACAGATAGAAGACTGGCCAGTTTACTTCTGTAAACATTTACTATCTCAGAAACCCAAACAGTGTTATAGGTTGGAATCGACTTGATGGCAGTGAGTTTTTTTTTTTTTTTTGAGTTCTTGTATTGTTTTCTTAAATCATTCTAGATTTTTTCTGTGTTTTCCTTCATTTTGTCAGTGTTTTTCTTGATCTTGTCAGTATTTTTCTGGATCTGTCTCTCAATCCATTAAAGGTACCCAAATATAATTCTTTTGAATTCCTTATCAGGGAGTTCCAATGCTGCTTCATTCTCAGGGATGTTTCCTAGGTTTGTATCCTTGTCCCTTGTTTCTGCTACTTTGTCTTGCTGCTTTGTGTGTACTCTGATGATCTGTTGTCTCCTGGTATCCAAGACATTGTGGTGGTGTTGTATTTATGTTTAATTTGTGGTTGTATGTTGGTGTGATTCCCCCAAGTTTTTTTGTTTTAAATATATCTGTGTGAGCAGGGTACTGTTCAGTAGTTGTTAGCACTGAGGCACTCGTCACCTGTCCCCTGGTGAGTGTGATAGAGAATGAGTGTGTGTGCACAGATCTCTGTTAGCTGTTCGTAAGGAGCAATTGAGAGTGAATTGAGCTGGTATTGGCTGCTGTCTGTCATTGGTTAGTTGGTGGAAAAGCAAGTGGTGGCCCTCACTCGGTGGGTCTGCAGGATGTGCAGGTATGGTTGGGTTGCCTGGGAACAGTTGCTGTCTCCCACTCAGTATGACAAAAATAAAAAAACCACCAAAAAAACAAAAAATACGAGAACAAAAACCCAAATAGGAACAGTCACACACAGAGAAAATGCAATGAATCAGAAGAAAAATTTTCAAAATATATTTTAAAAGATAATGAGAAAGGGAGAAATAAAGAGGTACAGTATCTGTGGAGGGGGGAATGAGATAAAGGAGCAAGAATATAGTAAAGAAAAAAATGGAAAAACTGCAAAAGGAAAAATAAGGGATGGGAAGAATCAAGAGACATGAAAAAAAAAAAGGAAGAAAGGAGGAAGAGAAAAAGAGTAATTTATAAACAAACAAAAATGAAACGGGGGTGGGTAGGGCATGTCACCTAGGCTTTGTCAGGGCATAGTCCAGCATGGAATCCTACTAGTCAAGAGGATGGGTGGAGGCGAGGAATGGCCACACCTCTGTTCACAAAGAGGGTAAGGATTGGATATAAGAGTAACAAGGGGACTATCACATCATCTTAGTTGTCATCTTCCAGTGCAGTTGCCCATTCTGTCCTAGGCAAGGGGAGCCTATTCTTAGGTTGCTGTACAGGTAAGAGCTCCACTTGCCTATATTCAAAATGGCCGTACCTGCTGCTTGCAAATATTCAAAATGTTTGCACCCTCAGGATAGCTGCTGGTAGTGCACAGATCTGTTTATCTCCTTCTTTTGATCGTCCTCTCTGGTTGTCAGGCACTAATGCAGTACTTGTCTGTGCAGTCCGTAGTGTGCTGAACCAATTCTTAGGTTACTACTGGGAAATACTCAAAATGGCTGTGCTTTCAGGACAGCCAGCAATCCACAGCTTCATTTGTCTTCTTACTCACTTTTCATTCCGGTTCTTCTACAGAAAAAACAAACAGACAAACAAACAAAAAAACCAACTCACTTCCATGGAGTTGATTCTGACTCATAGTGACCCCTCCTTGAGTTTCCTAGGTGGTATCTCTATGGAATTAGATTGTCCAGTCTTCTGAGGGGAGGCTGGTGGGTTTGAACTGCCAGCCTTCTGGTTAGCAGTCAAATGCCTTAGGCACTATGTTTTTCTGCTAGTTGGTATTCAGTCCACTTCTTTATCCTTCCCTTTCAAAGCTCAGGGTTCTTGCATTGTCTTCTGTATCGGTTTTAATTGGTTTCTGATTGCTTTGTTGCAGGGGGTCTGTGTAGGTTGTCTGCCTATTCTGCCATCTTGCCAGAGTTCCTTGTCAATTCTTTATCAGTCTTTCCATTTTTTTTGCACTTTAGGAGCTAAGAATGGTTTTCATATTTTTGAATGGTTGGAAAAAATTAGAGGGAGAAGAATAACTCTTGATACATGAAAATTTTATGAAATTCAAATTTCTGTGCATAACTAATGTTTTATTGGAACACAGTCACACACATTTGTTTGCATGTTATCTATTATTATCTGTGACTGCTTTTGCACCATAATGGCAGACTTGAATAATAGGGACAGAGATCATAGGGTAAGCCAAACCTACAATAATTACTCTCTGGCCCTTTACAGAAGAAAGTTTGCCAAATCCTACTCTGAAGTATGAGTAATACAATAATTAAAAGTAGCAAGTGTATTGAAATGTAATATACTTACAGTAAAATGCACCCACTTTAAGCATACTGTGGGATGAGTTTTGTTAAAAGAATATAGGCATAGAACCACCACCACCACCAAGGTAGAGAGCATTTCCATCCCTCTCAAGATTTCCCAGTGCCCCTTTATTGCCAGCCCTTCTTCTGTCCTTGGCTTCAGACAGCCATGGAGGTAACCTTTGTCAAGAGTTGTTAGTTGCCATTGAGTGTGCTTGGACTTAAGGCAATCTTAGATACATCAGAATAAAGTGTAGCTCAGTCTGGCACCTCCTTCATGAACATTGGTATGCTTGAGTTAATAGTAGCAGCTTTTAAGTGTTTGTTTTGGAGTATTTCAGATCACTAGAGGCTGTGTGAAGGGAGAGAGGGTGGGGAAGGTCTGTGAATACCACATGAAGTTGATTTTATTCTTTGATAGTTCTCTAATTCATTCCGAACACCCACGCCAAACCTAAACTGTGCATAATATTACTTGCTGTTAGGTGCTGTGCAAAGACTCTACATGCATTATCTTGTTTAATCTTTGGGCTGTATGAGGGAATTAAGGAGCTCTGGTTGTGTAGTGGATAAGGCATTTGGCTGCTAACGAGAAAGTCAGTGATTCAAACCCACCAGCTACTCTGTGGAAGGAAGATGGGGCAAATTTACTTCCTTAAAGATTTACAGCCTCAGAAACTCAACGGGGGTCACCATGAGTAACAATCAACTTGATGGCAGTGAGTTTTTAGAGTATGAAGGAATTATTACCCATCTCCTGTTTTATTGAAATGTAGAGGCATGCCATTTAACTTGCTAAAGTGTACACAGATATTAAGATATAAACCAAAATTTGAACTCTGATTTACTTGAATCCAGAGCTTGTACTCAAGTAAATCAAGCTCTGGATTCTACTTCCGTAATGATTGTTGTTGTTGTTTGCCATCGAGTCGGCCCCGACTCATAGCGACCCCTCCTTGGGTTTCCGAGGCAGTATCACTACGGAAGTAGGATTGCCCAACCTTCCTTCCGAGGAGTGGCTGGTGGGTTTGAACCGCCAGCCTTCGGGTGAGCAGTCAAGTGCCTTAGGCACTATGCTACCCGAGCTCCTACTGCTTCGGAAACCCAAGGAGGGGTCGCTATGAGTCAGGGCCGACTCGACGGCACATAACGACAACAAGAGCTTGTACTCAGCCTCCAAACCACACACTTGTTCACTTTTTACTACAGCCCTGCTTGAAGGAATAATAGCATCATTTATAGAAGAACAAATCCCAGAGATGTTAAGTGACTGGTCCAGGTTACCCAGCTATTAACTACTAGGGTCAAATTTTGACCTAAGCTTTCCTAACTGCAAAATGCAATGCAACCACTGCCGTGGAGTCGGATCCGACTCATAGCAACCCCTCCTTGGGTTTCCGAGGCAGTATCACTACAGAAGTAGATTGCCCAACCTTCCTTCTGAGGAGTGACTGGTGGGTTTGAACCGCCAGCCTTCTGGTTAGCAGTCAGATGCTTTAGGCACTACATTATCAGAGCTCCCTCCTAACTGCAAGCAGAAGTATAAAAGATACATGCAAAGAGACATTGAAAAGTCACCCAGCTCTTACAAATGGATGGACTAAGACGGGGTGAATCAGGGCTATGGCGAGTGGGCTCTGGAGAATGCAGAGGTATGTGTAGCAGTGAGAGAAAAGCGGTAGTAACCCACATGTACTTTTGCTTTCAAAACTAATGGATATTCCAAGGCTAATCTAATGTAAGCAACTAATGGTTATAAAGTGCTTTTACAAAACAATGAGGGGTGCATTCATGCTGACCAGCATCAATAATCAAAATCCCTCATCCTTTCCCTTCACAAACAGCATTATATTTGCATTGGTCTATTTGGATTAAAAAGAGGATGAAAAAGTCTCAGAGGAGAGCCATGTGGAGTCTTCTCTTTCATTCCTCTCCATCAAATCTATGATTACAAAGGGCCATGTGATTTACCAACCCCTAGTTTGAATGACCATTGCCCATCTATCAGTTTGAAATACTATGGTATCTTGTGTGTTTCTCTGACACTGGAAGGTATGATACTGGTATTTCAGATAACCACAGTGGACAGGTTTTAGGAGAGCTAACAGACTAGGACAAAAGGCCTGGTGATCTACTTCCAAAAACTTCCCAGTGAAAAACCTCGTTATTCACAATAGAATATTGTCTGATACAGTGCTAGAAGGTGAGCCTTCTAGGTTGGAAGGCACTCAGTACCTAGTGGTCACAAAAATGGGAATATCAGTGATCATGAAGATGGTACAGTACTGAGCATTGTTTCGTTCTCTTGTTCATAAGGTCACCATGAGTTGGAGAGGACTCCATGGCAGCTGTTCTATCTAGTTTGAATGCCCACACTGCATTCTTGGATCTTTTTTACTAAGTGCTTGGCACCTAAGAGGCACTCAAAAAATATTATTGGTGGTTACAGTTTTCTAGAAGCCCTCAATTGGCCTCTACTGACCCTTCTTAAAACAGGAGGTTCTGTCCATTAGAGCCCTTAGTTGCAAACAGCAGAACTCCTTCAAACCTAGTGTAAGCTGGAAATAAATTCATTAATGTGTTTGAAGTGCTCACACAGTCTCAGAGTGGGCCAGAGAGTTGGCATTAGAAGCTATGCTTACAAGAATACTCTGTGGGATTGCTCTCAAAAAGACCCCTGCTCCTGCTATTGCTTGGCAGAGACAGCCAGATCCCATCACTTATGGATGCTGGATACTCTGCCACCATCCTCACCAGAAAATAGGTTCCGTATCATACTTGTTTTTTTTAGTTTGTTCACTTCAGGACTGATGTCTCAGGCATCTGATTGACAACTGCAGCAAAATGGCTGTGCTCGTATCACCAAAGGGACTACAGAAGCAAATTTCAGGATTCTGCCTGGGTGGGGATGAGCACAACAGGCAGGATATACCTCATGCATAATGTCATAGGCTGAATAATGGTCCCCCAAAGATGCCTGTGTCCTCATCCCTGTGTCTTTCCTACCTGATAGGGTAAAAGAGATTTTGCACAGGTGATTAAAGATTTTGCAGCATGGAGATTATCTTGGAGTATATGAATGAGTCCAACATAGTCAAAAAAAACCTGAAATCAAACCTGTTGCTATTGAATTTGTTCCAACTCAGAATGATTAGAATCAGAGAAAGTTGATGTGATGATGGAAACATTGGTTGCAGTGATGTGCTTTATAGATGGAAGAAGGGGTCAGGAGCTGAGGAAGCAGGTGGCTAGAAAAAGCAAGGAAACAAATTCTGCCTTAGAGCCCCCAAGAGGGAATGCAAGCCTGCCAACACCTTGACTTTCGATCTGTGAGACTCATTTCAGACTTTGACCATTAGAACCAGAAGATAATAAATACGGGTTGTTGTAAGTCTCTGAGTTTGTGGTCAGTTGTTACAGCAGCCATAAAAAACTCATACATGTATGAAAGGTACTTAAAAGGTAAGGGGAAGCCAGCACAGCAGTGTTGAAAGAAAGGAAGAAAATTTGTTTCCCACACCCAGCTCCTAGGATTATATCTCTCTACCTGTTGAGATAACAACAACAACAAAGCATCGAGGGCAATGCAATAGAGCCCAATATTAATTGGGTTAATACACTGAGTAAAACTGCTTGTGATTATTCTGCTGGTTCACCTACTTTATGCATTCCAGGATTTAGTCAGCAAATGTTCTACTCGTTAAACAAGTATTTGTTGGAGTTAAGTGCCAAGCACTGTGAAAGATACTATGATTACAAAGTGTAATAAGAGAGTAAGTCTTAAAGTTAACACTTCAGAAGTTCATAGACACCAGGTTTAGATTCATCTGATTTCCAACTGGCTCTATATACCAAACCCCACCAAAAATCTGCATTAAGGTGGTTCTGGAGAATGAGAGGTTCTCCAGATGATTCCAGACGAAGAGCCCCAGCATTTTATGTAGAAAGGAATTATAAGGGAAATGAATATTTTTTAAAAATTGAATATCTATTGGCCTTAGTTATCTAGTGCTGTTATTACAGAAGTGGGTGGGTAGCTTTAACAAACAGGTGGGTGTCTTTAACAAACAAATGTATATATTCATCATTTAGGAAACTAGAAGTCTGAATTTAGGGCATCAACTCTAGAGGAAGGCTTGCTTTCTGTGTTGGTTCTTGGGGAAAGTCCTTGTCTGTTATCAGCTCCTGTTAGTTCCTTAGGAGGAGCTCTGGTGGCATAGTGCCTAAGGCATTTGACTGCTAAGTAGAAAGCTGGCAGTTCAAACCCACCAGCCACTCCTTGGAAGGAAGTTTGGGAGATCTCCTTCTGTAGTGATACCACCTTGGAAACCCAAGGAGGGGTTGCTATGAGTCGGGTCTGACTCGACAGCAGTGCGATGCATATTGCATTGCGTTAGTTCCTGGGAGATCTCACGTGGTGTGGCACTTGTCTTCCACCAGCCATGCTTGCTTGTTTAATCTGCTTTTTTTTGTATCTTGAAAGATAGTACCTTAAGAAACACTCTCCACTACCACTGCCCCATTAACCAAGAAAACCCAGTCCTAAATGGGATTATAACCAGAGGTAGATTGTTATTAGGTGCCATCCAGTCGGTTCCGACTCCCAGCGGCCCTGTATACAACAGAATGAAACAATGCCTGGTCCTGTACCATCCTCACAGTCGATGCTATACTTGAACCCATTGTTGCAGCTGTTGTGTTAGTCTCCTTTAGGGCCTTCCTCTTTTCTGCTGACCCTCTACTTTAGCAAGCATGAGATCCTCCTCAAGGGAATAATCCCTCTTGTTAACATGACCAAAATTATGAGAGACTAAGTCTCACCATCCTTGCTTCCAAGGAGCATTTGAGCTATACTTCTTCCAAGACAGATTTGTTCATTCTTCTCGCAGCCCATAGTATATTCAGTGTATTTTGCCAGTACCATAATTCAGATGCATCAGTTCTTGTTCAGGTATTCCTTGTTCATTGTCTAGCTTTCACAGGCATATGAGGCAGTTGAAAAGAGCATGGCTTGGGACAGATACCTTAGTCTTCAAAGTGACATCTTTGCTCTTTAACATTTTAAAGAGGTCTTTTGCAACAGATTTGCCCAGTATAATACATTGTTTGATTTCTTGTCTACTTCTTCCATGGGCGTCGATTATGAATCCTAGTACAATGAAATCTTTGGCAACTTTCATCTTTTCTCCATTTATCGTTATGTTGCTTATTGGTTCAATTGTAAGGATTTTGGTTTTCTTTATGTTGAGGTGTAATCCATACTGTGGGCTGTTGTCATTGATCTTCATCAGGTATAAACCAAAACCAAACCCACTGCCATCAAGTTGGACCCGACTCATAGCGACCCCTCCTTGGGTTTCCGATGCGATATCACTACGGAAGTAGCTTGCCCAACCTTTCTTCTGAGGAGTGGCGGGTGGGTTTGAACCGTCAGCTTACTGGTTAGCAGTCAGATGCCTTAGGCACTACTGTACAGGGTTTGGGTTTATAACACATCCTTTTTGGTAAGAAAATTAAATCCATAACACTATTACAACAATACTTAGCGTTTATTGAGTGCTTCTTCTGTGTTACGTGGGTAATGCAGCAGTTATGCACTTGGCTACTAACGACAAGATTGGGGGTTTGAATTTACCCAAAGGCACCTCCAAAGAAAGGCCTGGCAGTCTGCTTCTGAAAAGTTACAGCTACTGAAAATCCGTTGGAGTTCAGTTCTACTCAGAATCAACTCGAGAGGAGCTGGTTTAGCTTTTCGTTTACCTCTGTGTTAAAGATACTACTAAGTATTTTATGTGCCTTATTTCGTTTAATTCTTTTATTGACTTCATGAAGTCATATTATCCCTATTTTATAGATGAGGAAATTAAGGCTTAGGAATCAAGACCAAGGTCACACTACTAGGTAATGACAAAGCCAGGGTTTGAACCTCAGGTCATCTGACTCCTGGGAGCAAGCACTTTGCCACCCTGCCTGCTTGCACGCTGGATACTGGACAAGGGGTGGGTGGGGGGCAAGGGATTCACATGTGTGTGAGAAAAAATCCCCACATAAGTAAACCTCAAAATTTGGTAGGTAAAATGAGCTATGGAAACACATATTAAGGATTAAATAATATTCAAAGGTGACTGGTTTTAAAGTAGACAACCCTCATTTAAATATGTATGTATATATAATTTCTGATCCATTTGGTGATATGTCTTATTATTTTACAGCTGAGATAAGGTGACAGTGCCTCTGTTGCCTTGACTAATCTAAGTAAAAAATTCATTCTCCTAGATTATTTCCATTTTAAAATCATATTCCATAAGGGTTATAAATGAATCATACTCTTCCTCTTTGTCCTCCTTCCTTCCATCCATAACTGTATGAGTCCTTTGGTCAGTGCTGTTGTTTACATTAATACCCCTTGCAGCCTCTTGCCAGAAAATACAAGGGTCGGGGGGGGGGGGCACAGCAGCCTGCCCAGACCCAATTCTAAGCTGGGCGCCTCCCCTCACAAACGGTTGATCAAGCACCATACAGAAAATGCTGAGGCTGTACTGGGCTGTGAGCAGTGCCACCCAAGCATCACCTGCCACTTCTGGCTTGAGGAGTTAGGGTATGTAAGATTCTTGGATCACTACACCAGGAACTGCCCTTCCCTAAATGACACCCAGGCATTCTGCTTCTTGGGTTCAGGGAGGTGCTGTTTGCTGAGTTACTGCTCAGCAGTCCTGTTGACAGATGGTGAGCCTTGTTCATTAAATCAGAATGCTCACCACTCCGAGGGCCCCAGGCATGTTAGGAGACAGACCTGGTGGTGTTTTTAATGCTGAATGGTCTGCAGCTCAAGAGCATGAAGATAAATATTCTACTTCATTGTGCATCCACTAACTTAAGCCTTACTGGGTGTATTCCCTTTGCTTTGACAGGGCACATTTAGAAAACTGAAGTGAAGTGCTTTTAGGCACCCAGCTCTTCCATCCATCACTTTATCTTGTAGTACACTAGCCTGGCCCTTTTCTCTGAGTCTTGCTTCATGCAATTTTTTATATCAGTAACATACAATATCCTGAACCAAAAAGAGACCTTTGTAGGCCAGAGTTTGAGGCTTGACTTTTTTAGAGGCAATCTTCTGCAAAGATTGGGGGCTGATGTAAGGCCATTGTGGGTCCAGCACAGACAAAATAAGCATGATTATAGAACAACCATTTTAAAAGTTGTGTCTTTACCCTAAGAGCAATGGGAAACCATGATGTAGTCTTTTTTTTTTTTTTTCTTTTAATTGTGATTTGGGTGAAAATTTACAGAGCAATTTCACTTTCCATACAGCAGTTCGCATATACTTTGTCTCCTGACATTGACCACAAGTCACCACAACACAACAGCTCCCTTCCCACTTCCTCCTGACAGTCACCTCTTCCTTGTGTACATCCCTCCATGTACCTCTGTCCCCTGAGCTGTCTCCTTGTGCATAACCAACCCTTCTTTCTCCCGTGAGTGTTATCTCCAAGGTATCTGCCTCAGGTAAATGTTCAATTCCTATGTCTGTCTTTTGCTTGGCTGGAAGCCACAGGTGTGGGTTCAATTCCAGATCTGAAGGGCAGCTAGGGGCCATAGTCTTAGTGGTTCCACCAACCATGATGTAGTCTTAACCTGGGATTTTCACATGGTCATGTTTGAGTTTCAAGAAGACCTTCTGACTATGAATGGAGAATTGCTGGTAATAAGGGCATGTGAGAGAGACAAGTGATCTGGAGAGGGGTAGTCAGGCTCTGGTGGCAATCTGGGTTAGAGATGGAGATAACCTAATGAAGGTGGTGGCAGATAAAAAGGGAATTGGACAGAATCAGGAGCTGTGTAGGGATGGATCAACAGAGCCTGATGAATTGCACATGGTGGGGATGAGGGAGAAGATGATTAGAACGGAACGAGGCTCAGATTTCTGACTCATGAACCTGGTGGATGGTGGTGGTATTCACAGAGCTGGGGGCACAGTGGTGGAGGGAAGCCATCATGCATGACATAAACTCTGCATTGAGTCACAGAGAGAATTACAAGACACCTTGAAAGGAGTAGAGGAGGAGATGTGGAATCGGGACAGGGCAAGAGGGAAATAGTAACAAAAGACAGAGAAGACAAGAAGACAGCCTCCTCTCCTAGAAAGTACGAGGGCATAAGAACAGACAAACCTACTATTACTACTTTCACTAATATTGATACCACCTCTAATAATAGCTACTGTTGATTACTTAGTATATGTCCAACTGTACAAAAGCCTTCAATCCTTCCAAAAACCATGTGGCTAGGTCTTATTTGTCACCTCTATATAGCTGAATAGACTGAGGCTCAGAGATACTGAGTAATTTAGCTGAAGTTAAAAAGCTTTGTTGTTGTTGTTATGTGCCATCGAGTTGGACCTGACTCATAGCAACCCCTTCTTGGGTTTCTGAGGCAGTATCACTATGGAAGTAGATTGCCCCATCTTCCTTCTGAGGAGTGGCTGGTGGTTAAAAAGCTAATGAGCTAGAATTTGAACTCAAGTTTGTCTGGCTCTAAAGAATATACTTATAACTCTTAGGGAAAGAATGCCACCCAAGTGACAAATGGGTAGATTGTAGTGGTCAGTTGCCACTGAGTTGGCTCCAACTCATAGCAACTTTATGTACAACAACAAACATTGTGTGGTCTTGGGCCATCTTCATGAGCGTTGTTGTATTTCAGTCCATTATTGCCAGTCTTTGTCATTGATGGATTCTCTCATTTTTGCTGACCCTTTACCAAATATGAAACTCTTCCTATTGATTGGTATTTCTTGATGATGTCCAAAGTAAGCAAGCTGAACTCTTACTATCTTTGCTTATAAGGAGCATTCTAGTTGTATTTCTTCTAATACTTGTTCTAAGATTTCTTCATTCTTCTGGAAATCCATGGTATATTTAGCTTTTTTTGCCAAAACCACAATTCAAATTCATCAGTTTTTCTTCTGTCTTCCTTTTTCATTGTCTAGCTTTCACATGTATATAAGGCGATTGAAAAGACCATGGCTTGGGTCAGGCACAACTTAGTCATCAGAGTGACACCTTTGCTTTTTAACACTTTAAAGAAGTCTTTTACAGCAGTTTTGCCTGGTTAAAAAAAAAATAATGTCATTTGATATCTTGATTGCTGCTTCCATAGATGTTGATTGTTGATCCAGATAGACTGAAATCATTGACAACTTCAGTTTCTGCTTCTTTTATTATGAGGTTGCTTATCAGTCTAGTTGTAAGGATTTTTGTTTTCTTTACGTTCAGATGTAAACCATACTGAAGCTTTTAGTCTTTGATCTTCATTAATAAGTGCTTCAAGCCATCATCATTGGTGGTAGCCAAGGCTGTGCTATCTGTATATTATAGGTGTATCCTAGCTGCTTCCTCCAATCCTGATGCTGTGTGTGTGTGTGTGTGTGTGTGTGTGTGTGTATATATATATATATTTTTTTTTTTCAAATAGCCCAGGCTCTTGGATTATTTGTTCAGCATACAAATCGAGTGAGTGAAGTAAAAGGATATAATCCTGCCACACACCTTTTCCAATTTTGAACTAAGTTGCAGAATAGAATGGTGTAGATTGAGAATGAGGTACTGAGATAAGGAGGAATCTGATGGGAGGTTATTTTAGGATAATTCCTTGAGTTGAGATCTGCTGTTTTCAATGAGGCTGTATATGCCTAATCTCTAGGTATAAATTTAAAGTGAGAACCAAATAAATGAGATGAATAACATGTAAAGGAAAGAGGACACTGGGGGGAAGGAGTGGCCTTGGAAGTAGTTTTCAGTACCACTTTCCTGCTTTACACCTTTTCACTATGCCACTGTGCTTAGCTTGGCACACGTGAACCTCACAACTCACTAAACTGCCTTTATAAGTCCCATGTCCTGCCACTGCCCTCTGTGGACCCTGTACTTCAGCCATAGATTTTGCTTCCTCTCTCCCTCCGTCTTTCTCCTCCTTTCCTTTTCCCTTCTTCTCCTTTGCTTCCTTTTTTTTTTCTTTATGTGTTATTTTACTCACTTATTGATTCAGTGATCACAAGTAGTGTACCTGCTATGTGACAGCAGTTGTATAAAGGCCTGGAGACATAAACATGAGCATCTTCAAGGATATTAAGGATGACTATAGTACATGGAGTCCTAAATTCATTGTATTTTTGCAAATGAAATATACTATTACAAATGTTGCATCAAGTGATAGCAAAGACCAAAAGAGGGTGTGGATTTGTCTATTGCAGGTGAAATTTGAGCTGGCCTTAAGAATAAGCCCCTGGGTGGTACAAACAGTTAACACACTCGGCTGCTAACCAAAAGGTTAGAGGTTCAAGTCTGCCCAGAGGTACCTCAGAAGAAAAGCTTGATGGTCAACTTCCAAAAAATCAACCATTGAAGACACTATGGAGCACTTCTGCTTACTCTGATACATATGGGATCACCATGAGTTTAAATCAACACCATGACAACATTTTTTTTTTTTTTTAAACGAAGTTGGAATGTATCAGATGCACAGGAGTTGAGCTTTTGGGCCGAGGAAATAATATGTACCTAAAATACTAGGAATGTATCCTAAAAAGGTGAGAGACAGATCACAAACAGACATATGCACACCTCTGTTTATTGCAGCACAATTCACTATAGCAAAGAGATGAAAACAACCTAAATGTTCTTCAACAGATGAATGGATAACCAAACTATGGTACATTCACACAATGGGATATTATTCAACATTAAAGAATAATGAAGAATATGCAAATCATCTCACAATGTGGATGAATTTGGAGGACATTATGCTGAGTGAAATAAGTCTATCACAGAAAGACAAATTTATTGTATGAGCCCACTATTGTAAAAAGTTAAGGAAAGCTTTACTCAGGGAAGGAAACTCACTTTGTTGGTTAATGGGGATGGGGGAAGGGGGAGGGAGAATCTTGAACTCTTTGGGGGTCCCATATTTAGGTGAGGGAAGGAATGGTATGGCAAGAGTGTGTGACAAAGATCGTGACACTGGGGAAAGGAAAGACACTGAAATGTTCTCAAAAGATACAGGCAACAGAGGCAAATACAATTACATGGACAACACTGTAGTATCACTAGCACCACATACCAGGCTACGGATCAATATATAGACACGTGAGATGATCAGGTGGGGGTAGGCAAATAGGAATTCACCTTAGACCAAGGATAGATTTGGCTGAAGATAATCTTACCTATGCATTTGTACTACAAAATTAGCCACATACATTACAGAAGCAACAGAAGACAGGGTTGGGGTAACTTCTCAGAGACAAACATCTTGTGAGAGAATCACTGGACCTGTGGTCTCGGGACCATAGTCTTGGGGGACATCATACTCAATTGGCACACATAGTTGATAAAAATTTTATTCTACAACCTACTTTGGTGAGTTGCGACTGGGTCTTAAAAGCTTTCGAGCAGCCATCTAAGATGCAACTATTGCTGTCCTCTCATCTGGAACAAAGAAGAGTGAAGAGAGTCAAAGTAATCTAGAAATAATTAGTCCAAAGATAAACTGGACCAGGAGGACCTCTGCCTCTATGTCCCCGAGACGAGAAGAACTAGATGGTGCCTGGCCATCTGCTTGGAAAGGGATCAGATCTGGAGATCCTGGGAGGAAAAATGTGGAACAGAATTCAAAAACACAAAAATGACCAGAATTACTGGTCAGAAAGAGACTGGGGGAACCTCTGAGACTATGGCCCCAGATTACCCTTCATGCCTAGAAGTGGACTCGCTTCCATGAATTGGTTCTCAGCCTGACAGTAGAAAGACCTATAGACAGAACATCTACCTGAGGTTGATGCACCTACTTCCTCTAGGGAGATACGCCCCTTGGATCAATCAGCCATGAGACATCAGAGGGGTAGCAGAGTCATGGAGGGAAAGCTGGATAGTTAGGAATGCATAGATAAGAAGGGCACAGGGAGGGGGTGGTCACAGGGAGGAGAGGGGAGGAGAAATTTTTTATGGTTGGGGATGGTAATTGGGGTGTGAAATCAAATGTGCATGAACTGTTGAATATAAAACAATTGCTTTGTAAATTTGCCCCCAAAGCATACGTGCACACACACACACACACACACACACAAATAAATAGAAATATGAGCATTAAAAAGAAAGATAAAACTCTAATTCTGTTTGCATTAGGAATTTGCTTAGCTTTCAGGTCCCTGATATGCATCAACTGAATAAAGATTTTAAATTCCAGAAAAAAAAAAAAAAAAAGAAAAGCAGCAGGTACTTGGAGAATGGAAAATCGTGTTCTGCAAAGTTGAGTTGAGTAGTTTGTAAGATGTGACAGTCCTTTTTTTCCTCACTAGTAACCACATTTTGCATTTCTCTTGCATAATACTGAGTCCTCTTCCGTTGTCTTCTCTTTTCCTATTTCCTTTTCCCTCTTTCCTGATTCTCTGGATTAAACTCTTCAATGTGGATCTCTGACAGTTTCTCTCCTGCTTTGCTAACCACTCTAAAAAATAGACATTAAAAGCCTTCCGTGGGTCTCCTGCTATGTTATGGCTCCCGTGCTGTGTGAATTGACACTCCTGGCCCAGAGGATGGTGCCCTACCGCTGCGGCCCTGGAAGCTCTGAGGCTTGCAGTAGAGGTTTGCACCATGGGCTATGCTGACTGACAGCTTGGCTTCCTTCTCCTACCTGGGGTTAGTTACCTGCTGTGTGCCTGCCTTCAGCAAAGGGCATGGACTCCAGGTTGCTCACTCACCAGCTTGGTGAGGCTGGATAGGGCAGTGAGGCAGTGCCATGAAACCAGGATCAGGTCCAAACTGACCCTCAGTTGTTTCTTCATCTCTGGTGTCATATTAGCCTCACCTGCTGGAATGCTCCTGAGTGAAGGTGGGGCCAATTCAAGCCACTTGACCCCATATATCAGGCTCTACCCCAGGGCATGCATGCAGCTGTCTCACTAAGCTGAGCCCTGGGATTCTACCTGTATTTGGGACCAAGTCTCCACTTTGTGCCTTGCTCCAGATGAGTGGCCTCTCTTCTTGTGTCTAAATGCCTGCATTTCTGTTGTGCTAACCTACACAGAGAGTCCCTGGGTAGTGCATATGGTTTACATGCTTGGCTGCTAACCAAAAGGCCTGCAGTCTACTTCTGAAAATTCAGCCATTAAAAGCACTCCTTAGAAAAATCAACCATATGAGATCAAGAGGACAGCATTTGCCTAGGGATAAAGCTTGGAAAGTGGGAGGGGATGGGAAGGAAGGACAAAGCGAATTGGTGGGCATGGGGAGGAAGGGAGAACAGTGCTGTTACATTGTGGGATTGCAGAGAATATCACAAAACAAAATGCTGTGACACACATGGGCTACCATGAGTCATAATTGATTCATCGGCAACTGATTTGTTAATCTACAAAGACACCTTGGAATCATTAACTTTAGGGCCTGGCATCCTACCCTAAATCTGGTTCTGCTACCTATGGGCTAAACTCACTAAGGCTGCCAAGACCCCAGGAAAAAAAATGTTGAGTTCTAAGTATCTCCATTCCCCATTGCTGTCCCCTGTATACCAATCAGGAACGCAGAGACCAGCTAGTGGTCTTCATGCTAATTGCTATTAATAATAGCAGTTAACATTCAGAATCATGCATTCTGCCAGTTACAGTGCTAAGCTTTTTAGAAGAATTAGCTGATGTGGTGCCATAATAGCTCCATGAGAAAGGTGCTCAGGGCATGGGGATCCCGTGTCAGTTCCCCACTCCAAAGCCCATTCTCTTAACTACCGTATACTTTACTGTCTGTCACATCTGGACTGTATCCTCTTATTGGTATGCTCAGTGCTTTTCCAGGCAAACCAACTCTTTGGCTGTATCTTCCCATGAGTCTGCTTCACTGATGATTCCATAGCTCTCTTGTCCCATCTGGTTCCAGTCCACCCCTTCTTCCATTCCCAAACCTGTGTAAGTAATTGTACTATGAGCAGTGAAGTCTCAAGATGATTGTACAGTAGATTTAAGGACACCGAAAGGACCACTGCTATCATATTATATACCGAGCAGCCAATGAGTGCTTATTGTATAATATCTATGTCTTAGCTGTTCTTAGTACTATAAAAAGATAACAGCAAGAAGAGATCTGGTAGTGGGTAAAACTTAGAGGCTTTTGCATCAAACTGTCCAAATTGGAATACCCACCTCACCACGTATAAGCCATGTAACTTAAGGAAGTCACTCACTCATCCTTGCTGCATCTCACTTTTCTTATCTGCAAATCGGGGATCATAGTAGCACCTACCTGATAGGTTTTTTTGCAAAGATTAAATGAATTAGTTAGTGTAACACATTGCAGCACATAGTAAGTGTTAAGTATTTGCTGTGATGATGATGATGAAGAAGAAGAATATAGCAGTATGATCCCTGCCTCAAGAAGTTTCTAGTTTGATAAGGGATAAAATAAATCACATAAAACACTGAGACTATATGTATAAAATCTAGTGCTAGTTTGAGTGATAATTTCAGGAGTTTAGCAATAATTTTGAAAACAAGGTTCCAAATATTTGTTGGGGAAAACTGTAGAAGGCAGTATGGTGCAGGGAGTTGACTATAACTTTAAGAACGAGTATGCTAGAGAGAGGTAGAGGGGAAAGTGGTGGTTTAATCTCCATGATACCAGAGCTACTCTGTTTAGTAGAGCATTGTCAGTTCTCTTTACAGTGTTTTTATTGTTATTATTATTATTACCTGTTATTCAGATGTCCATCCAAATCAGTGAGAGGCCAGGATTCTCAGTTTAAGCTGAAGTCTCAGGGGCTTGTGTTAATCATGGGGGTAGGGTAGAATTCATCCTGTAAAGCAGAACATGGATTGGAAAATGATTTAAAAGATGGCATCCATGGGTGAAGGCTGCATGAAAGCCAGACAGCTTAATCAGACTTTGACTCAGTGGCTGAACTGGGAGGCAGAATAAAGATACGACCCCAAAGACTGGAAACTGGGGATAGATGCTAGAACAAGACAATTTGGAATGAAAGATACAAACCAGAGCACAGAAATAAGGGCAGCAAGCTGCAAAGGGCTTTCAGTTGATAATTAAGGCAAATTCATTCAAATAAAGCATCCAATTAATTAATTCAAATTAAGGCATCAGGTCCAGCATCAACATCCTAGCAGAATGGCCATATGACAGATGGTTCCTAAAGGCAGAGATAGGATTAGAAGTGATCCATGTCTGGAGGTTATAATTTGGGAATTAAGCTCAGGAGGATGCCACAGTGGGTGACCCACGGAGGTCATTGTTAGATTCAGATTGGGGATACTCAGTGATTTTAAGTTGTATGGGAGAAATTTTGTGAGGCTGAATGGCAAGTGTATTTTGCAAAGTATATTTATTGAGTACCTACTGCATATGAAGTACTGTTTTTGGATGGTGGAGACAGGTGACTCAGCCATGCATCTTGCCTTTCTAAAAGGTAAGATAAATCTTATTCACAGATAACTAATACAAGGTAGAAAACAGAGCTGGATATAGGGAAAGCAGACATAAAAGCACCTTAGGAGGCAGAGAAGAGAGTGATTGCCTGCAGTGGAGCATGGTGGCTCTCAGCCCCACAGCCACTATTAGAATCACCCTGCCCAGGGTCAGGTTTTTGTTCTGCTACCTGATAGAGGGTGTGACTTTGGGTAGGTTAAAATAACCCCTATATCATCATCTGTAGAATGTTGATCAATAAGACTTAGAGCTGTTTTGAGGATTAACTGAGATAATCATGCAAAATGGGTATCACTTAATAAATGATAAAAACAAAAAAACCCATTGGCTTCAAGTTAATCCCAACTCATAGTAACCCTATAGGACACAGTAGAACTGCCACATAGGGTTTCTAAGGCTCTGTATCGTTATGGAAGCAAACTACCACATCTTTTTTCCATGGAGTGGCTGGTGGTTCACACCACTGGCTTTTTGGTTAGCATCTGAGTACTTTAATCACCGTGCCACCAGTGCTACTTTGATAAATGACAGTTACTATTAATTCCGAGGAGCTCTGGTAGTGTAGTGCCTGAGGCTCTTGACTGCTAACCAGAAGGCTGGAGGTTCAAACCCACCAGGCATTCCTTGGAAGGAAGGTTGGGCAATCTACTTCTGTAGTGATACAGCCACAGAAACCCAAGGAGGGGTCGCTATGAGTTGGATATGACTTGATGGCAAATAACTACATTAATTCCAATGAACAGTTAAATGAGGGTCATACCCAAGAATTACATACAGGTCCAGAGTGTATTCTGTATCAGAGGTTTAATAGCAAATGAAAACTAAAAAGAAGGACAAAGTAGCAGAAAGGGTGATTAACGTTGGTGAAAAGGGAAAGGGAAGGATGGTCACCAGGCTGAGTTCCTTCCATGCTCTTGGTATTCACTTGCTGAATGTTTGTACGTAACTCCTAGAGAGCTAGAGGATACCAGCTTCTTGTTCTCCACCCACCTGTTCCATGTAGTACCACAGATCAAACTCAACCCACTACCATTGAATTGATTCCAACTCATAGCGGGCCTATACGACAGAGAACTGCCCCATAGGGTTTCCAGTGCCGTACATGTTTACGGAAGCTGACTGCCACATCTTTCTCCTGCAGAGCTGCTGGTGGATTTAAACTGCGGACCTTTTGATTTGCAGCTGAGTGCTTTAACCACTGTGCCACTAGAACTCTTCAGTAACACAGAAATGCCATCTAATTGGAGTGTATTCTGTTGGTGGAAGCATATGTTGGTATTCTCTCATAGATGGCAAGTCTGCAGTGCCTATTAAAAAATTTAAATGAGGAGAAAGAGGTAAATGCCCCTCCCTGCCTGTATCTACTAAAGAGCCGTATGCACATAAGTGTGCCAGGAAGCATACACAAGATGTTCACTGTAGCATTGTTTGCACACAGAAACACTGGAAACAGCCCACGGTGGATGAGGAAGACAAATAATGGTGGGTCCACGTTATACGGTAGCACTAGACTGCTAACCAAAAGGTCAGTGGTCAGAACCCACCAGCTGCTACATGGGAGAAAGATGAGGCAGTCTGCTTCCATAAAAGATTTACAGCCTTGGAAACCTGGTGGGAGTTGCTGTGAGTTGGAATCATCTCGATGACAGTGAGTTTGGTTCTTGGTTTATGGTTCAGTGGTAGAATTCTCGCTTTCTCTGTGGGAGACCTAGGTTCGATTCCCAGATCATGCATGCCATGCACAGCTACATCCCATCTGTCAGTGGAGGCTTGCACGCTGTTCTCATGGTCAACGAGTTCCAGACTAAGGTGGACTTGGAGGAACGTCCTGGTGATCTGCTTATGAAAATCAGCCATTTACAATCAGGTGGCTCACAATGATCCCATCCAGCTGTGGCTGGGGTCACCATGAGTCTGGGCAGGTGGACAACAGCTAACAACAGTCACAGCGACGCAGCAGGGTAAAGTGTGGTGGATCTCTGTGTGGCTAAGTCTCAAGGACATTTATGAAGAAATGAGTTTTTGGATAATATCGATAGTGTATTCATATAAAAAAATTAATACATATGTTTGTAATTAGGAGACCTTGGGTGGTGCAGTGAGCTCTGGTGGCACTGTGGTTAAGGCATTGGGCTGCTAATCAAAAGGCCAGGAGTTCGAATCCGCCAGCCACTTTGAAGGAGAAAGACAAAAGTAGTTTGCTTCCTTAAAGATTTAATGCCTTAGAAACCTTATGGGGGTCACTGTAAGTCGGAATAGACTTGATGGTAATGGGTTTGGTTTTTTTGGATGGTGCAAATGGTTAAGCACTTGACTGCTAGCTGAAATGTCATGGTTCGAACTCGATGCCAACCAGTGCTTGCAATTACATACAGTGAAACCTGTGAGAGTGGAACTTGACAGGACTGCTTTGTTTTTATGGGTTTTGTGTGCCTTTTTCTGACATTCATTTTAGTGGCAGCTAAGATACTTTTGAGTGTTTCTTCTGACAGGTTTCTGCCTTACCCAGTTTCCAGCTGTAGCAGGCACAGTGAGACCTTTGA
The DNA here is from genome assembly GCF_000298275.1 of Orycteropus afer afer. Classification (NCBI taxonomy): domain Eukaryota; kingdom Metazoa; phylum Chordata; class Mammalia; order Tubulidentata; family Orycteropodidae; genus Orycteropus; species Orycteropus afer. The sequence goes on from NW_006921672.1 coordinate 1,831,878, forward strand.
GCCAGAACTCGATGGGCCAGCCTTGCGTTTCTGAGTCTTGCGAGTTTTCCACCTTCTTTCACTTTCTGTTTGCTGGAATGTATTTGAGTTTTCCTTTTCTGTCATTGCTCCACCTTCTGCAGGTCCTGGCTTTCACAGGTTTTAGTGTTTTGAAAAGTATAGAAGGATACACACCAAAATGATCACAGTAATTACCTTATGGTTACGATGAAAAAGAGGGGCAGAACTAAAGGAACGTGAGCTTTGGAGATACTCTTTGAATTACCATGAGGACATGTTCACTTAGTATTGTGCAATTACAAATAAACAAACATGTAAGTAAAATTTGGAGGACTGAAGTGTTCACTCCCATTTGCTACCTCACTTATAGGCACCTTTCAAAATGGGAGATATCAAGCTTTTCTTTAGCGAATATAATATGAAAAGGCATGGCTTAGTTTATTTTCATGCATTGACCCTTAAAAAGCTAGTAAAAAAGTATGTTTCTGTTTCATAAAAATTTGCAAACAGTTTCCAAGAAGCATCCTGGTTAAATTTTGTTCCTAAGTTTCATGGGGAATGATGTAATGTTCCCTCCTATGTGGCTGGCATGCACATACGTCCTAAATTAAAAAAAAAAAAAAATGATACCAGGAAATATAAAAAGTATTATTTGAGATGGACACTCTTGTTTATCTTGGTTTTCAAAATGGTCACAAAAATGCTAATTTTAAATTTACATTTAGAAAGGAAGATCACCATTATCTCAGTTTTATAAGAAAAAATAATGAACCGAGGGGTGGATGCTTTCAAGTGCACAGCAGTAAACTCAGGACTTTGCCATCGTGCAAATATATTGACCGTACAGATGAGGGCTGGAACTGTCAGTCTTCTTAGTTCATTTGCAGGTATGGGTATTTTTTAAATCCATGTGTTGGCTCTTAAAATTAACATTATCATAGTAATAATAATAATAGCATATACTTGATATGTTTTAAAAAATGCTTTCACATCCCTTGGTACCTGAGCCTCAGAGCAACCCTGCTAATTATTTACAACAAATGCTATTAGTGCCATTTTACAGATTATGATAATGAATTTCAGGGAAGTTTAATAGTTTGTCCAGGATAGCATGGCTTTTTCCGTGTAGCATTTATTGCTACCATATAGTATGCCATACTTTTTTTTTTTTTTTTTTTAATTCTAGCCTGTCTCCCTCACTAGAATAAAGGCTTCACCAGGGCAGGGGTTTGCCTGTTCTCTTCACTGCATAGCATAGTATCTAGCACATGGATAGAAAGTGCTCCATAAATAGCTATTGAATCTGTTGATGGTCACACCATATGAAGTGACATTATTGTCACTGAATTATATATTTAAAAACTGTTGAATTGGCAGAGTTTTTAGGTATATTATCATATCTCAATAAAAACAAATGATTGACTGAATGAATGCGTGCATTCATGAGTGAATGACTGGTGGGACCTGTGCCTGAGCTGGCTCTTAGTTTACTATTCTTTTCACCACATAATTCACCCAAAAACCTTAGACTGTGATGATTATAAAGATGGGTCAGAATCTCCAGGAAGGAGTATCAAGCAGAGTCTGCTCATTCACTCTCTTTGGCAATAGACAGAGAATGTATCAGAAAAAGAAAACCCTGGGTGATATTGGAAGAGTCAGTTGCTATGTACTTACACATGATGAGGAGTGACTCGGGCAGCAAGGAGGAATGCCACCAATTCTGACTTGGTGGTCTTCCTGGAGAAGGAATCATCTCAGTTGATAACTACTAGAAAATGGAGTTGGAATTTCTCCAGCAAAGGGGATGAGGCACAGGGCAAAAAGTTGAGAAAACAGGCAGTGTTGTGTGTGTGCTAACTGAAAGCAGAGAATAGAGTGAGAGGGTATGAGAGGTGGCAAGAGAGAAGGCTGAAGTTTGAAGCTGTAAACGGAAACCAGATCATGAAGAGTCTTGATGATGATCATAGAGAACGACCTAGACTTTTCCTTGGAGCTGTAGGAAGCTAATGAAGTAACAGTGTTAGTTTCGTAAGTCATGCTTTAACAGACTCTTGAAAGATAAGTAGAAGTTTGCAAGGTGGGAGGGATATTACAGAGGAAATGGCGTTTGCCAAGGTGTGGAAGTTTGAAGAGAGACTGTTGTTGTTGTTAGGTGCCATCGAGTCATCTCCAACTCATAGCGACCCCATGCACACCAGAATGAAACACTGCCTGGTGCCCTGCCAGCTCCATAATTCTTGCTGTACTTGAGCCCATCGCCGCAGCCACTGTGTCAATCCATCTCGTTAAGGGCTTCCCCTCTTTCGTCGACCTTCCACCTTACCAAGCATGACATCCTTCTCCAGGGAATGGTCCCTTCTGACAACATAACCAGAGTAGGTGAGATGAAGTTTGGCCATTCTCGCTTCCAAGGAGCATTCCAGCTGCACTTCCTCCAGGGTAGATTTGTTAGATCTTTTAGCAGTCCATGGTACTTTCAGCATTCTTCACTAGCACCACAATTTAAAAGCATGAACTCTTCTTCCTTATTCATTGTCCAGCTCTCACATGCATATTAGTGATTGAAAATACCATGGCCTTGGAGCAGGTACACCTTAGTCTTCAAGGAGACATCCATGCTCTTCAGCACTTGAAAGAGGTCCTTTGTAGCCGACTTGCCCAGTGCTATACGTCATCTGATGGCCTGACTGCTACTTTCATTGGCGTCAGTTGTAGAGCCAACCAATGTGAAGTCTCTGACAACTTCAATCTTTTCTCCATTTATCATGATGCTGCTTAAAGGTCCAGTTGTGAGGATTTTTGTTTTCCTTGTATTGAAATGTAATCCATACTTGAGACGTATTCTTCAATCTTCATCAGTAAGTTCCTCAAGTCATCCTCACTTTCAGCAAGCGAAGTTGTGTCGTCAGCATATTGCAGGTTGTTAATGATTCTTAACTCCAATCCTGATGCTGTGTTCTTCATATGTTCAATTTCTTGGATTATTTGCTCAGCAGATAGATTGAGTAAGTATGGTGAAAGGATACAACCCTGACATACTCCCTTCTTGATTTGAAACCATGCAGTGTTCCTTGTTCTGTTTGAACAAGTCTCCTGGTCTATGTACAGGTTCCTCATGAGTATAATTAAGTATTCTGGAATTCCCGTTCTTCTCAATGTTACCCATAATTTGTTATGATCCACACAGTCAAATGCTTTTGCATAGTCAATAAAACAAGTAAACATCTTTCTGGAGTTCTTTTCTTTGAGCCAAGATCCATCTGATATCAGCAGTGATATCCATTGTTCCACGTCCTCTCCTGAAACCAGCTTGGATTTCTGGAAATTCTCTGTCAATGTACTGCAGCAACCATTTTTGAATTATCTTCAGCAAGATTTTACTTGCTGTGATATTAATGATACTGTTTGATAATTTCCACATTCTTTGGGATCAGTTTCCTTTGGAATGGGTACAAATATGGATCACTTCCAGTCAGTTGGCCAAGTAGCTGTCTTCTAAATCTCTTGGCCTAGCCAAGTGAATGCCTCCAGGGAGGCATCTGTTTGTTGAAACATTTCAATGGCTATTCCATCAATTCCTGGAGCCTTGTTCTTTGCCAATTCCTGTAGTGTTGCTTTGACTTCTTCCTTCAGTACCACTGGTTCTTGATCATATGCCACCTCCTGAAATGGATGAAGATCAACCAGGTCTTTTTGGGACAGTGACTCTGTGTATTCCTTCCATATTTTGATGCTTCCTGCATCATTCAATATTTTGCCCATAGAATCTTTAAATATTGCAACTCGAGGCTTAAATTTTTTCCTCAGTTCTGTCAGCCTGAGAAATGCCAAGCGTGTTCTTTCCATTTTGTTTTCTAACTCCAGGTCTTTGTACATTTCATTGT
>NW_006921672.1:1842039-1842830 GCF_000298275.1 Orycteropus afer afer
AGGAAAAAAGGGGGGGGGGGAAAGAATTTAAATTAAAAAAAGAAAAAGGTTTTAACCAGGAATAGGGAAAAGGAAAAAAAAAAAAAGGTATAAACTAGGACCTAGGAGGGGACGAATAGCAAAAAGGACAAAAGTATTAATAATTATAGTGGTTTTTAAACAGACAAATACAAGGAAACTAAACAACAGAAAAAAAGAAAGAAAAAGAAAAAGATTGGCGAAGGGCAGGGCACCTAGGCTCCATCCAAGCACACAGACTGGGCTGGAGTTCCTATGGGCCCAGAGGGTGGGTAGAAGTGGGGGGGGTGGCACCTCCGTTCACCAAGTGGGTGTGTGGTATAAGAGTAACAGGAGGAATGCTGCACCTTTTCAGTCGTGTAGGTCCGGAGTGTCCTTGGGGTTACTGAAAAGCAGAACCTCTTCTTAAGCAGAACTTAAGAATCTTGGAGTGTGCTGTCTCTTTAAATATCCAAAATGGTCAATCCTCTTGTAAACATTCAAAATGGCAGCACCCTCTGGACAATGTAAAAGTCCACAGCTCAGCCCTTCTTCCTCTACACTGTTGCTTCCTTTTTTATTCCACAGCCACCAGAGCATTCCCCGTGCAGTCTCGGGTTAGTAGGGCTGATTTTTAGGTTAATTCTTAGGTCCTACCACCACTCAGGAATCTCCAAGCTGTCTGTGCCATCAGGATCACTTAGGATTGCTGCCAGACTGCAGCTCCATATGTTTCCTTTTTAAGTATTTTCATGCAAATTCTTCTGCTAGTTGGGGTTTAGTCCACTTCTATA
>NW_006921672.1:1843725-1848525 GCF_000298275.1 Orycteropus afer afer
GATGGCAAATAACAACAACAACAACAACAATGCCTAGGATATCAGTCTTTATGTGTTCCATTTCATTTTTGACAATTTCAGATTTTCCTAGATTCATACTTTGTACATTCCATGTTCCTATTATTAATGGATGTTTGTAGCTGTTTCTCCTCAATTTGAGTCATGCTGCATTAGCAAATGGAGGTCTTGAAAGCTTTATTTTATCCATATCAGTAAGGTTGGTTCTACTCTGAGGAGACAGCTCTTTCCCAGTCATATTTTGAGCCTTCTGCCCTAAGTTGTGCATCCTCCTGCACTGCATCAGACATTGTTTCCAGGCTATTCATAAAGTTGCCCAGTAATGTACCAGACAGTGTTTCTCTGCTATTTATAATAATTTCCTTGTCCAGTTCTTTGTGAAGTGGATTGCCTCTTCCTTCTTCTTAGTCTGTCTCAGTCTGTAAGCTGCATTGAATCCTTTGCACAATGTGCAACCCTGCTGGTGTTTGAAACACTGGTGGCACAGCCTCAAGCCTCACAGCAACGTGGAAGCCACCACAATACAACAAACTGATAGACAAGTTTGTCTCCCTTAACTGTTCAAAACTCTCTGCTTCCTGCCTCTCAGGGGTGGATCCTGTGTCCCTCCCCGGACCTGAGATCCCTGCTGCTCTGTCTGTGGTCTCCTTGCTTCTTCCCCCACCCACTTCCTGCCTCTTGGGGGTGAGGCCTGTGTCCCTCCCCTTACCTGAGATCCCTGCCACTCTGTCTGTGGTCTCCTGGCTTCTCTTTCCCCTGACTTCCTGCCTCTCAGGGGTGGGGACTTTGTCCCTTCCCTTACCTGAGATCCCTGCCACTCTGTAGTCCCCCAACTTCTCTTTCCCCCACTTCCTGCCTCTTACAGGGGCTTTCTGTTAGCAAGGCTGGGGCACTGTGCAAGCAAATGGCCAATGGTGGAGAAGAAGCTGGAAAGCCAGGCAAGGCAAATTATGAAGATCTTGTATATCATGGTATATAATAATTTGTATACATGAATTTTATTTCAAAGGCACAGAAAGATGTGGAGTTCTCCAGTATCTTCTTACACTTCTAATGTAAGTCCCTTCTTACCTTACACTTAAATTGATTACATGCTATATCAGGTTGAGTTCCTTGGTAGTATAACAGAATACTCTACACATGTGAAGGTACTGGGATTAATGCTCACCTTGGGGAAAGGAGGCATGATTTTGAATCTTGGCTCTATCACTTACTCTGAGACTTGAGGTCTAGACACCTAATTTATTGAATCCTCAGTTTCTCCATCCATAGAATGGGACTAATGATACTTCTTGCTTTGCCTATTTTATAGGATCATTGTGAGGACCAGCTAAAATACTATGTAAGATATTGTCCATGTAAGACTGAATTATGTATGGGTTGGGATGAGAGGAGAAGAGAAATGCTGGATTAGAGAAGGTAAGCTGGAGCATCAGAGAGCTAGGAAGAGCAGGGTGAAGCTCCACAGTCAAAGGGAAGAAAAGTTATGAGGATGTAGCCAGTCACTTACCAGATCCGTCAAGAGACTGGAGGGTCAAGGTGGGACAAGTGCAAGATGAACTGTGATCACTGTGTGGAATAGATCATTGGTTTATAGCCAATAGACATGGATGAATAGATGCATTCCATTTTATCTCTCAATCATTGTTCTTGACAAGATGCATTTTTTTTAAAGAAGGGCACAAGGCTCTTCTGTTGGTGGCTTTGAAAGTGCATTCATGTGTTAAATCAATGGTGATGAAATAAGAAACTCAATCACACCTTCATTTATTCAACTGCTGTTTACCATGTCTGTTCTAAGGAGCCCTGGTGGCACACTGGTTAAGCTCTCGGTTGCTGACTAAAAAGTTGGCAGTTCAACCCCCACCAACTACTCCATGGGAGAAAGATGAGCCAGTATGCTTCTGTAAAGATTGCAGTCTTGGAAACCCTATGGGACAGTTCTACTCTGCCCGATGGGATTACTACGAATTGGAATCCACTCCATGGCAGTGGGTTATGGGTGGGAGTCTGCTCTGGAAGGGTATTCTGAAAGTGGCTCCTGAACCTTGTGGTAGTTTATATTCTAGTGGAAAGCTTGAAAAGCATTTAAGAAGTAGTTAATATATATGTATATCAGACTTCATTCCATGGTCTTTAGCCCTTTGACCTGCTTGCCAACTTCTATTCTTGAATATTTCCTCAGAAATTCATTGTTCTATTAGTTATCTTTCTTTCTCCTACAGTAGCTGATTGGTTTATGACAAAAGAGTGTCTCTTACCTTGGAGGCTCTCAGGTTCCAATAGGCCTAGAAAGTTAATTATGGAGATCTGGACTTTTTCAATTTCCCAATGAAAACACCACATAAATTTAAGAAAATTAAAAAAGTAATCTGTAATCTTACTAGTGTAACACACCAAACTTTGTCATAATTATTTTGGAGAACTTTTTCCTCCAAGATTTCAAAATGTCAGTCAGAAATTTGACATCCTTCATGAAGCTGCATGTCTAACTTGAAAGTGTCTCTGCCTTGGGCAGCAGTGATGAGATGAATTAGGCACTTACCTTGGGTGCAAAATTAAGAGGGTGGGAAAATCCTCAGAAATCAAGCCTTGTGATATATTAATGCTGTAATTAAAAAAAATAAAATCCATGATGACCACTGTTGTTGTTGTTGTTGTTATATGCCATCGAGTCGGCCCCGACTCATAGCGACCCCTCCTTGGGTTTCCGAGGCAGTATCACTACAGAAGTAGGATTGCCCAACCTTCCTTCCGAGGAGTGGCTGGTGGGTTTGAACCGCCAGCCTTCTGGTTAGCAGTCAAGTGCCTTAGGCACTATGCTACCACTATTACTGCATTAATTTTTACTTTTAAAAATATTTTATTAAAGCATTACTCTTACTGGTTATGGATTATGGTGCACCTTTAATTTTGCCTGACCCTCATCTCTGCACTCATCCAGTCCAAAGCATCTGTTCTTCTCATATATTTGACTTTGCAGTTCATTGTCTCTGGCTTTTGAACTTTTTCCCACTCTCCTCCCTCTCCTAGCTGTGTTAATGACTGTTGGGATAGTTCAGATTGAAGAGTGTTTAAAGGAATATCTACTGTACAATAAAAGGCAGTAAGAAATGTATTTGTGGTAAAGATTTTGGTTTCCTGCTCCCATTGTTAGGATAACAATTATTAAATTCTGAGAGGCATGGAGAAGCGAAGGAGGACCTAGTAGGTCAAAGCTCCTAATGACTAGCTTCTTGCCTACAGGTTCCTGGAGGCCTCCTGATGGGAGGATGGCACAGGTGTGTAGCAGGGCCAGTATGGTTGCCAGGGTGATGGGCTTTCTTTTTCTAATACAATCATGCTGTGTTTTCTGAGCTGCAAGTTACTATCTTGGGTCTGAGGCCTGCTCAACAGTGATTGGAAGTTAATGTCCAACATTTTGTCTTTACTTTTTTTGTGTTGGTGGAGATAGCCAAGGATGTCCTTGGATTTTTTCTCTTTTAAATTATTTCTGGAAGATGTCTAACAAGAGGTTGCACTTTTCTCTTTTATTTGATGACATTCTCTTTCTCATGACCTCATTCTCATGGGGTGAGTTCACAAGTCCACATACCTGATTTCATGGAAAAGCTATTCAGCAGCTTTGATCTGCAGTACATATTAAGCATTAGGCTTTAGTTTGCGTGTTAAGCAGCAGTTGTATTTTGGTTGCTCTTTTCCTTATTTTAATGCTGATCAGAATTTCACCAATAATAACAGAATCAGAATGTTATCAGGAAAGGAACCCTTTCTTCGGCTTCTCATTTTGTCAAATCAAGTAACCAAGAGGTGATTCAGATGGATTGGATCCCTTGAGAACACTTGGTAGAAGCTGTATTTCCCACATTGTCTGCATGTAGGTGATTCAGCCTTTTGAGGCTATCTACCATAAGGAGAACTCTGAGAGCTCTTGGTGGCCCCTATGCCAAGCCACAAATGGTGATGACATGGAAACCAGTCAGATTTCTGGAAGCAGAGGAGATGATTGGGAAATATCTTGACAGTGGAAGATGTCCACGTAGACATATAGTCATCATTAAGTCGGTACTGGCACAGACAAGATCCCATAATGTTGTACAGACCCAGATGGTGTGGTATGCAAAAGTTGAACCTAGTTCTTAGAATAACTGAGATGGGGTCAACACAAAGTCCTCCCTCCAGTAAAAACAGGAGTACTCAGAAACCATGACCTGAAAAGTAGAAAGTTAAAGTCAAATTCCAAAAATTAGGTTCTCTTGCTAGAACCAGGGCAAGATAGATGAAGAGCCAGGATTAAGGTAGATTCTCTTTATATCCACTTGGTAGGCCCAATGTTGGTCCTAGAGAAGGAGGCAGCAGGCTACTTCTATCACTAAAGGAGTAAGTAAGTAGAGAAAATAAGGAGCTTTGGTAGCATAGTGCCTCAGGCACTGGACTGCTAACCAGAAGGCTGGCGGTTCAAACCCACCAGCCACTCCTTGGAAGGAAGGTGGGGCCATCTACTTCCATAGTGATACTGCCTCAGAAACCCAAAGAGGGGTCCCTATGAGTTGTGGCCAACTGGACAGCATGTAACAACAACAACAACAGTGTGGTAGTTCAGTTTGTGTGTCAACTTGCCTGGGCCTAGCTGAGTGGCTGGGCAGCTGGTGGTAGTTAATTCCCATGAGGAAACTGGCAGTCAACTCCATGGTGGGATCTACCACAAGCAGCTGGGTAGCTGCCTTTGGGTATGTGGTCTGCTTCCTGTATATAAGGAGAAGCCTTTGGGAATGGTCTCTA
>NW_006921672.1:1848673-1850530 GCF_000298275.1 Orycteropus afer afer
CCAGCAGCTGTCTGAGTGAAGAAACACCTCTAGCTCCAGTGGGCCAGGAGCAGGAGGCAGAGCTGGACCCAAAGGTTGAGGGGCTTTCACCCAGCCCCTAGAGCTTGGCACTTTGAACTTGGACTTAAAGCCTCCGAATTGTAAGAATAAACTCCTGTTTGTTAAGGCCATTCCATTTGTGGTATATTCTTGTCAGAGCGGCACTAGGTAACCAGAACAAACAGTGACAGAATGTGGCAGCTTATACTGATAGAGTACCTACTGCGTGTCAGGGATGGTTGTAAATACCTCACATGTATTAACTCTTTTGGCCCTCAGGACATTATGAGTTTAGTTCTGTTATCCTCCCCATTTACAGATGGGGTTAAGGGGATAAGCAGCTTGCTCAAGATCACAGTGGCAGAACTGGGATTTGAACCCAAGCAGTTTAGTTTCAGAGCCCCAGTCTTCACCACACTGCTATGGAGTTTATACAACCAGATCATTGAATAATGAAAATTGGATGTCCTATGATCCAAAAAGAACAGAAATCTGGGTGTATGTTTAAAATTGAATTTGGTAGACTCTCTGGGCAGTGTTTCGTTCTGCTGTGCATGGGGTTGCTATGAGTCGGAAATGACTCGATGGCACTTAACAACAACAACAACAACAAGCCCCCTTCCTGAACATCTAGGAAGTAAGGATACCTATAGTGAATTGTGAGATAGAGAAGCTTCATTCCAGAGATTCAGTCACATGTATTTCATCCTGATATTTCTAGAATGTTCTAGCATTCACCCTCTCTTGCTCATTCATATTGACTCCATAGAGGTTGCTCTGTGAGTTCTGCCATGCTCCATCAGCTGTAATGTTCCTAAGTGTGATTTTGGACCCCATCCCCTTATTTTGGCTGTGGGAATGAGTTCTCGAGACTTCCACACACCGTGTGTCTTGATTTCCATCTGAATTTCTCGATCCAGCCTACACGTTTCCTCCAAAAGCATTACTACTGAAATTGTTAGAAAACACTGTTCAAATTGCTGGTTAGTGCACATTGTTAGCCTGAGAAGCTAGTTAATTAATGCTCACTTTAGAGTAAAACACCTTAAATTACTCACTTGAAATGTAAATACATATTTAACTTTGGCATTTTATCTTCCTTCAGTAGGAGGAAGTAGGAGGGCCACTTTCTTAACAAATTCACATGTCATGAGGATCTTATTCCCCTCTGAAATTTCTATAAGGCTTGCTATCTGCAGAAAGCACTTAGCGACTAATTACTTACTATATCGTGCTGTCTTCTCCATTGTCGTCTTCAACTGTCATTGAACACATTAATTGCTGTTTAACTTTTCATGGGCTTGTCTTGTCTTCCCAAATGGATCATTAACTCCCTAGGACAGGGATTATGCCTCAAATGTTACACCCCTGGCACCAAGCACAGACTGTAGCACGTATGGGTATCAATCTAAACTTACGTACTTGTAATACTGGCCTTTCATTATTTAACACTGATCAGAAAGGGAAAGGGGAGAGAAAGCAAGAGCGAAATAGTGTGAGAGAGAATGAATATATTCATCCACCTGTGTTTCTCAAGGTAGTGGGTTATTCATAACTTAGATTAATTTTGCCTTCTCCCTTACATTCCTACCTTACAGAGGGTGGTCCTTCTGCACATTGAGCTCAGCTTGTTGTTGTTGTTGTTAAGTGCCGTCGAGTCGTTTCCGACTCATAGTGACCCCATGCACAGCAGAACGAAACACTGCCCGATCCTGCGCCAGCCCCACAATCTCTGCTATACTTGAGCCCATCATCGCAGCCACCGTATCAATCCATCTCCTTGAAGGCCTCCCCTTCTTTCGTCGACCCTCCACCCTA
>NW_006921672.1:1852335-1864439 GCF_000298275.1 Orycteropus afer afer
GTGTTCAATGCATCAAATCTATTCTTTAGATGATCTCTAAATTCAGGAGGGATATATTCAAGATCATACTTTGGCTCTCTTGGACTTGTTTTATGGTCCTGATAGAACTAAAATGAGGTCAGGTGTGTTGGAGCAGCAGATCCTCTTGTTTTACAGACATGAATTTTCCCAAACTCAAAACCAATCATTAGGTATTCATTTCCTTGACCTCATGGTGGTATTGATGGCATCTAAAATACTTTTCCTTTTTGGTCTATTCCCAGACACCCCTTACTCTTAAGGCTCCCTTAGCATCTGCTGGGATTTCTTTTCTAATTCAATTTGGTGCCTACTAAGAGAGCAACTCCTTGGGAAGGAAGGTTGGGCAATCTACTTCCATAGTGATACTGCCTCGGCAACCCAAGGAGGGGTCGGTATGAGTTTCGTCCAACTCAGTAGCACATAACAACAACAACATGAGAATATCAGGTAAGAGTATAGGATAAGAGCTCGTTGGTCTCCTTTTTATTTTTCCCTGGTGTCCAGGACAGAAGAAATCTCTGAAAGGGATTGATTAATTTAGGAAGAGATGTGGGGTGTGGAACATAGAATTGGGGTAACATTGAACATAGGTTGGTGGTCGAAGAACAACTATCAATAATAATTGACCTTTGTAAAATGCCTTACAGTTGGCAGTATGCTTTCCCTCACTCCTACTGATGACCAGCTCAGCTCTTCTCTTTCCCCCCTGAGTGCCTAGGGATTTGTCCTAATGGTGTTCAGAATGTAAGGCTGCTGATACAGTCTACTCCATGCAGGTACTGGGACCTGAGCAAATTACTTATTCATGCATTTGCTGATGGAGATGGAAACCCAGGCATGACATCAGCAGATCCAGAAGGCAGTGCCTTCACATCTTGTCTCTCTAAATCTGGGTTCTTGCATGTCAAGGAGAAGAAAATGTACACCATTTAAAAGTTCATCTGTCACTTCCGAGCTTGGAAACATGTCACAGTGAGTGGGAAAACATTATTAATTCCTTTTGCCTTCAAAGAATAATTCATGCACTTACAAGTATAATCTGCATCACAGTGAAATATTTGGATGTATGTGTAGGTGTAATTAATGCCAGAAAATCTCTGAAACTAGGGAAGCAAGGAAATGTACAGTTAAGTCAGCTTCAGAAATAATCAGTGTTCCTAGGAATTTAGGGATGTGCTACAACCTTGTGTAGCTGCAGTGCAGTGAATTACTTGGTATGGCTTTTCTAGCCAAAGTCTTTGTAACTCCCACCAGGTTATTGGGTGGGACCATGCAAATAGGGTGTACAGAACTCTAATGTTGGGATTGGTCAGTTTTGTCACTCTGCTAAGTTTAAAATGAGTCTTCCTAGTGGCAGAAGGGGGTCATCTCACTGTCATCAAGAGAAGAGCTGGAGGTGAAGTAGAGTGTGTCCTTAGACCTGAGATCCCTGAGCTGGACCTCCTTGGCTGAGAGATGCCCAGCTGAGAGACAGATGCTTGAGTAAGAGTCGGTGGCAGTGGAGCCAAGAGGCAAAAGACGGAGCGGTGGACTCTCTGGCCCATGGAATGAGAAAGCTGTGTGCACTTGGGCAGGAGGCTTGCTGGTGGAGTGGGGTTGCGCGTAGATGTACCTATCAGCAGAGCTAAAAGAGCTTTGCAGCTCTTGTCTGAGCAGGGCAGAGAACATGGCGAGAGGCCAAGGGCCAGAGAGATGTGCCTGAGGGCGTAGCAGGGGGGAGACTGTCCTGATCAAAGAATTGTATCCTCAGTGCCTTCCTGAACCTGAATTATGACCTGTTAACTTCCCTAACAAATCTTATAATCATGAGTATTGTATGTGAGTTCTCTGTGGCTATTGCAACGAATTACTGAACACAGTAGAGAAGTAGTGAGTGCCATGGGAGGGATGGTTGGTGTCAGAATAGGTAAATAGGCTGGAGGGTGGTGGCATGCCTGGCTTCATAGGAATAAGCCTTGGGCTGTTGATGGTGACTCTTTTCCCCCTTGTGAGGTTGGAGGAGGTCAGAACGTGCTATCTCCATGTCCTTTTTGTGGTAGTCGTGGCAATTTTGAGGGCCAAGTGAAAGGGAGATGTGAGAGCTGCCTCCAAAGCTCTTGGGCCTATGGAAGAGGCTTGAGCTACTCCTTTGGTTTTGCATACTCTCCATAAATTTGAATCCTTTAATTTGTTTCAGTTTAACAGCTAAATGCTGAATTAACTAGGGATCCTATAAAAAGCTCAGCTCTAGACATGAGGTGATACATATATAATAATAATAGTACTGTTCATGCTGTTGGTGCCCTGCCCAGATCCATCTTGCCCGATTGCTGTGTTGGCTGATACTAGCTCACAGCTACCGTCTTTCCCAGAGAATTTTCCTCAGCCAAATGGGAGCTATCTGGACAGTGAGGACACTGGGCAGCCTACAACCAAAGATTGACTGACATAGGAGGCTGGCTTGGTGAGAGGGTACAAAAGGCTGGGCTCCTACCAGTTGCCAAGGAGTCAATTCTGATTATTGGTGACTCCATGTGGGTCAGAGTAGAACTGTGCTCAATGGCTGATTTTATGGAAGTAGATTGCCAGCTTTTTTTTCCAAGATGCCTCTGAATGGACTCAAACCACCAGCCCTTATAGCAAGATGTTAACCGCACTGTGCAGGGACTCCACTCACTCACTCACACACACACACACACACACACACACACACATATATTTGTGATACTGCCTCAGAAACCCAAGGAGGGGTTACTATGGGTTGGATCTGACTCAATGGCAGTGAGTTTTGTTTTGTTATATACATAACCAAACATACAGATAACTCTCACATTCACACAGTGACTTGTATGTTTTTCTTAGAAAGTCCACTGTAGTGAGATTCTAAATATCAAGAAATAGCCTAGGCATGGGGAGCATGTATTAGCTGTATGATTTGATCATTGTAGACAAGGTACATAATCTCCTCAGACTCCTCTACAAAATGAGCCTAAGGATGGTTCTTTCACCCCCTCCTCACTTTTACTTTTAGAAAAAATGAAGTGGTGTAGTGAAAACTGCCTGGTAGACCAAAGGACTCACTCAGTATAAGGACATTACTATTTTTATTCTTGGAACCTGATGAGTTTTTACTAGGCCAGATCATTGCTCGTGATTTTACATTGACTTCTGTGGCATTTTCTGCTTTTCTTACAGTAGAAAAAGACCTTCCTGAGACACTGCCTTGCTCGGACTTTCTTAGTGTTTGTTTCAAGAATGGGGCATTATGCTCTGTTCCCCTTGCCTGAGCTGATGTCTCCTTTGAACTGGGACCGAGGCCAGGGGAGAGCAGTACAAACTGACAGAAGCATGGGGCTGCTGATCACATGGCAGGTGTGCTTTGAAGCAGCCCAGCTTTTTCAAAATGTTTCTATTTAGATAATCAGAGACAGCTGTTTTCCTTTGGACTTGCATGGCCTCATCCTTTCAGTTTTTCAGATTTTAAGCACCTGCAACAAGTCTGCATCTAGACTTTGGCTTTGGATTTTTCCTCTAGTCTCTCTTCTTCTAAACAAGAAAAATGCTAGGCTTCATTCTAACTGCCCAGTTACAGGTGTGAATAGCTATGCAAGGGGGACAGACCCTGTGAATTCTAGAGACTTCATGGGGGAGACTAGAAGAACTAAAGGGTTTTACTGGGCTTGTTAGCTTCAGCAGCCAGCAGCTGCTTAAGTGAAGAGACATCTCTAGCTCCAGTGGGCCAGGAGCAAGAGACAGAGCTGAAGCCCAAGATTGAGGGGCTTTCACCCAGCCCCTAGAGCCTGGCACTTTGAACTCAGATTTCCTTATAAGAGTTTCTCCCTGTTAATTTACATGTGCTCTGACTTTGTATGACTTAAGTTAAAACATGTCAGCATTCAAAGGAATTGTAGAGATTCCACCTCCTCCATTGTTTATTTCATAGCAACAGTAAAGAGGAAATTGAGACTAAACCTTAAAGACTAAACCTGGCTCCTACACTGGAGGTGGTGGGCTTGGGCAATCTGCTTACCATAGAAGCTTCAGAGAACTGAAGAGGCGACTTTGCCTGTCTTTTCCGAACATTTTTCTTTTCACAGGTGAGGAGATGGGCCCATATAAGTCGGGTTTCCAGGCTTCTGGCTGTTGTTTCTTCATCTATTTGATGATAGATACATGAACCTGAAAGGCAGACATTTTGGGATTTCATATGGATGTCTCTACCTTACTCATAATTGACCTTTAGAAAGTATGTTAGAGTTTCAAAGCACAGTGCTTTTTGAAAATAGCTGTCCTTTTCGTAGGACCCTGTCAAACAGATATGTACTCCAGCTTTTGGAGTCCACTGGATCGCAGTGGGTTTACTCCAGATTAGGGCCAGTAGAGGGCGCACAAGTTAATACAATCTTTTTGAGCTGTTGGGCTCTCGTTTAATGCTTGGATATGAATAAATAAAACAAGGACCCAAGTTAGCCTAAATATTTTAAAGCAAACTCTTTAATCAATATCTTCTAAATGGAAGAAAATACACTTTGCTTTATATACTGTGGTCATTCGCCAAAGAGCATTAGAGAGTTACATAATACAGTCTCTAAGAGTCCATTAATGAAGTCCTAGAAAGCCAGGCAGCTTGCTCTTCCATCATTGTCAGGGTGAGGTGGCCATCAGGTAGAAGACAGGCATGGGACTTGCCACGTGTTTGCGTAACATTTGTGGAATTTTCATATTAACAACAACAAAAAGCTATCCTCTGCCAGATTGAAAGGACTTCACATCATATGTGATGGGAAGTAGCTCTTAATTCATTCCTCACACCTCCCTCTCCCTCCCTATTCAATTTTCAAGGACTCAGCGATAAACAAATCAGCGGTGGAGGATTCCACCTCCCTGGCTCGCTTCACAGGCAGCATAAATCAGCTCTGCTCTTGATTAGAGCCATGGGCAGGTTTGCAGCGTCTGGAAACAGAATGAATGGCCCCGTGGTCAGTGAGGTTTTCATAGTCTTGAGACATGCGCAGCATCAGGGTGGGCAGTGAAGGCAAATACAAATTCCCTATCAGTTCATCATCTGTGCATCCAGGAAACACTCAGTGATGCATGCCAGCCACTGTGCCAGAAAATGGAGAAACAAACTAAAGTAAGACATTTGGATTTATTTAAGGAGACAGTGTGGGCCTTTTCTTGGACAAGAAGTATATGAGAACTAGTCAAGAAAATCAACCTTTATTGAAGATCTGTTCTGATGTGGAGTTATAACAGCTGCCATTTATTGAACATTTTCTATGTAGCAGGCCTCCATTCAACATTTTATGTGTACTATGTCGCTTAGTCCTCATGATGTCCTTATTCTGTAGATGGTATTTATAATCTCCCTTTTATAGGTGAGGAATCTGATGCATGGGAGGGTAAGTAACTAGTCTGGGGTTGTGTAGCTAAAGGTGAAAGGCTAAGTCATATGTGTCCACAAATACACACACACTCAAACAGATGTATAATACTTGCCCAGGAGTCTCTGAGTGCCACAAACAGTTAAGTGCTCAACTAGTAGCAGAGGTTGGTGGTTTGAACCCATCCAGAGACCCCTTGGAAGATAGGCCTAGAGGTCTGCTTCCAAAAGGTCACAACCTTGTAAACCCTATGAATTAGTTTTCTGCACACACAGGGTTGCCACAAGTCAGGATCACCTTAGTGACTAACAACAGCTCCTCACTTGCCTCACAGATTCTTGAGTGTCCCTCTCAGATTCTCGTTGGGAAGGTGTGGAGAGGTTCTTGGGTAGTTTTCAAAATGTCTCCAAGCCATTCTGGTGATCAGGTTTGGCTGAGCCTTATAATAAAAGCTTAAAGTCAAAGACAACAAAAAGAAGGAGAGTATGTGAATAGCAGAAAAAACTCATTCATATATGAAGACCCCATAAAAAAGCAAAAACTGACTGACTGCTGTCAAGTTAGTTCTGACTCATAGCAATCCCTCCTTGGGTTTCCGAGGCGGTATCTCTACGGAAATAGATTGCCCAACCTTCCTTATGAGAAGTGGTAGGTGGGTTTGAAGCACCATCCTTCTGGTTAGCAATCAGATACTTTTGGCACTATGCCACCAGAGTTCCCATGAAGACCTCATAGTACTTATTATTCACATCAAGGCTAACTGCCTTCCTTGAGGGTGGAGGGTAAGTACATATCTGCAGTGAGATGCATTTTGGACCCTGTTTGAGGCTAAAAAGAATCATTTCTCATTCTTAAATCTGTAATGAGGTTGAGAAAATTTTATTTACCAACATTTTTCTTGAGAGGACACTATGTTTGGGAGAGATGCTCAGTAATGTTGCTTAGTAAGGAGATAGGGGAGGTAGAGTTCTCAAGGGCATGATTAAGTAACTGAAGATGTTCTATCAACAGCCTTCTAAGGCAAGTGGCTTCTTTTCTCTGAGAGAGCCTGTATTTTCCTGAGAATCTGCATGTTTGGAGTTGTAAGAATGGAGAGAATGCTATATTGCTATATTGGGAGGCAGAATAGATAAGCAAGTAATCTGAAATTCCACAAGGAAGGGAACTGGATCCAGGAAAAGAGAGCTGCAGGTGGCAGTTGGGTTACAAAGGAATTTTGGAGAACAGAAGTATCAGTGGATTTTAATTTTTAGTGAAATGGTATACTGTGCACATTAAAATATGATCCATCCCCATGATTCCATCACTCTTTAGTACAGGCTACCAAGAAAAAAGGGGTTGGGAGAAAGAAGAAGGGGGTAGCGGGGAGAAGAAAAGGGTGGAAATAGGAAAGAAAGGAAGGAGGGGGGAGTGAGGAAGGAAGAAATTAATTTGAGTATAATTTATTTTAGAACATTCTCATGTAAGTTTTGTAGTATGTGTAAGTTAACTTTCATCATGCCCTTGAAACAGCTAATATGTGGCATACCCTGGAAAATAATATATACTCCAGAGAGTAATATTTGGAAGATACTCATCAGGAGTACACAATCCAGTGGCAGCCAAGACAATGAGGCCATATCTAAATCTATACCTAGAAATTTGGTCGATTAGCATAAGAGATGTTAGAAAGAGTTTGTCTTGGTGAAATGAATGGTAATCAAGACATAATGTGTTGGTAGAATTACCCACGCAGGCATCACTGCTCTTGAATGAATAAGAGAGGAGGATCTGGTAAGCCCCAAAATCTTATACTTCTGTCTAGTGCTCCCAGATGAGGGCTCCAGTTAAGCCCTGTGTCCCACCACTTAACAGAAGTTTTGGTTGCCTTACTCCAACTAGGAGGTTGGCTGAATTCTGCTGCTGGCAAAAGTTCTCATTTTCATACAAGATTCCATGTGAGAGTGCCTACAAGAACAGAAAGATGGTGCTTAACCAGCTCAAAGATGGTTTGTTTGACATTGTATGCACATGGTCAGGAATAAAAGTCTACATGTGTTGCAAAAATCAGTCAGAGACATGTTTGCTGTGCAATATCCCAGTTAGTGGGAATGTTGTGAGGAGGGGTCCTAGCTCTCACCTGCATCTCATTATGGGGGGCCATCAACATTCATCCAGAAGAGCCTGCCAACTATGAATGGCTTCATTGGTGTAGATGGTTCTCTGGCTTATTGTTACTGGACTTCTTGTATAAATCTGTTAAAGGTCTGAGTTGTGCAGGTATCTGAACAGACCCAAAAGAGAGTATGTAAGCCTATGGGTACTAGGGAGCAGCTGATATCTGGACCCAAATCAGTGTAGCCAACAAATATTTGAAGGCATAGAAGGCAATCAAGACAGCACTATTTCCTTCACAGAACCTATGTAAACTGTAAGACAAGACAAGTTGCTAAGTGACATAGTAAGACTGAGAAATCGAAGGAGAACAAGGCAGGAACCAATGATGGGGGGCATTGGTGGCTGTTAGGAAAGGCTTGATAGAACAGATATGTTTGTTGTGGGCTTTCAAGAATGAGTGAGATTCCCAACATGTCAGATGAGAGGCAGGGTATGGGGAGAAGGCTGTCAAGAAGGAGCCATTTTAAGTATCAGGGATGGTGGTCCTAAGAGGTTTAAATGCTACTGGGATCTCTGATTCCTCTGTCTAAAATCTGCTTACCTCTCTCTTGCCCACTTTCCTGTAGAGTTGGTTTTTGTTTGTTTGTATTATGGTGGAATCTTGCTGGATGTTGATTCGTCTGTTTTTCTTGAGTGCTGTTGAACTCAAGAATTGAATTGAATTGATAATGCCTCTTTAATCTCAAACACAGAAAATGGAAGCAGACAGAATCTTCATCTTTTCACTGCCAAAATGACCTATCTGCATTTGTACCCTTTCTCTTTTCTTCCACTACTATTTCTATGGAGACAGTGTCTCTGTTCCTATCAAAACCCTATCTCCATACTTTTGGTCTGGATCTGACAAAGGGGCAAGGAGGCCACATCTCCTGACCTCCTCTAACCCCATAAGAGGAAGACAGACTCACCATCAGTAGTAGCCCAAGGCCTATTCCTGCAAGGCCAGACATGCTGCCTCCCTCCAGGCCTTTCACCAACCCTGACACCAACCGTTCCTCCCACAGCAGTCCCCACCTTTCTGCTGGGTTCGATAATTCACTGCAGTGGCCACACAGAACTCACAGATTATGGGGCTTATTAGGGAAGCGTCAGGCTACAATTCAGGTTCAGGAAAAACTCTCAGTCTCTCTCATCCCCCCATCTCTCAGCCAACAGTCTCTCACAGTCTCTCTCCCAGCAGTGCGTGTCTCTCGGTGTCTCTCTCAGCAATGCGTGTCTCTTGCATCTCTTTCCCAGCAGTGCATGTCTCTCAGGAGCTCATTTCTCTCGGCAGCACATCCTTCCCAACCAGCAGTCAGAGAGAGTGACTTCTGCCTCTAGGAGGCCTCCTTTTGAGCCTGGCAGAGTGGCCAAACTAACCAATCATAACATCAGAATTCTAAGCACCTGAGAGAGCGAACTTCCCGGAACATTCCTTTGTGCCACTGTTTAACAGAAATACCCCAGGTGGATAACTTTAGCAATCAGGAGTTCCTCAGTTGCTCATGGCAAATTCCACCTCGGAGTTAACAAAGACTTATGGGTAGAGAAGCCACACTAAGTAATTTACTGCACTGCAGGATCTCAGTCTCTTTCACCTTCTCAAGGTTCTCATGCTTGCAGTTTTACCTCTAACTACCATTGTCTTTGCACCTCTTCACTTGAAATCTTGAGCAGTTAGTCTGTAGTCAGCATTTCCGCTTCCTCATTAGCATTTGCTTCCCCACACATCCAATCAGGTTTCCTTTTCCACTATCGTTTCCACTTACCCAGGTTACAATGATCTCCAGATTGCTGAATCTGGTGGGTGTTGCTCTGCTCTTATCCAGCATGACTTCACAGTAGCGTCAGGTAGAGTCAGCCCCTGTCTCTTTGAGCCTCTTCTTTGACCTCACATAACTCTTCACTCTTCTTCCTTATTAGGCCTTTCTCAAAATCCCTGGAAGTGGTCAGTGTGGCCACGCATTTAGGGGAGATGACCTGGAACAATGGCTGTTTATCACAGATAAATTTTATAGAAATATCTCAATATTTTAATAACTGGTATTAAAAAAACTGTATTTATTGAAATCATTCTCATTCTGTTCTTATATATACTACTAGAGTCATGTGCTGCATAATGTCTTTTCAGCCAACGTCTGACTGTGTATGTCTGTGGTTCTATAAGGTTATAATAGAGTTCAGAATCCTGGTCAGAGAATGGGATATAGCAGACATAACTAGATGTAGCAAACACAACAGCTTCCCATACCCGACACAATAGCTTCTCACATGCAATACGTGCATCTCAAGTCTCTTGTATACAAAATGATTGCTCTGCCAGGCATAGAATGGTACAGTATGTATATAACCTATAATACGTATGTCTTGAGTCATAATAATGTTATGTTACTGACTTATAGCATGTATTGTACTGTCCTTTCTATCTAAAAGTTTACTGTATAGCAGTGTATGCTTCAACTCATAGGCAGCAGCATCCAATCTGATGCATCTTGCATCTCTTGAATGTTACAGTGTTATCTCTGTTTACTTTTCTTTTGAAAAATATTACCATGAAGGGTGTCACCACTTCCAGATGCAGCAATACTAATGTTAGTGATAGCAGCAGCCATAAGGAAAGGAGAAGTATTAATTAGGAAGTAAAACAAATGGTTATTGAACATGAAGGTAGAAAATGAGTGAATGCTGTTGCTCGTGATTTAGGCTGCATTCGACCATCATAGCAATCCTCAAGAACAAAGAAAAAAATGTCCACACTGTTAAAGGATTGGCTGAAAGCTATGAGGCTAATGAAAATATGAAAGGGACCTGTGATAGTTGGAGCTGTGTATCAACCTGGCTGGACCACAGTTCTGTGTGGTTTAAGCAATTGTGATGTGGGTTGTTCCAGTGACGGGATCAGATGTATATGTTTTGAGCAGCCAATCCATCAAAAGGGAGTTTCCCTAGGGCTGTGGCCTGCTTCCAGTATATTTATGGACATCCTGGGAAAAGAGACATTCTTCTGTGGATCGGGATCTGTTGTGCTGCCTACAACTGTCCATGAGGGAACAATTCACCATTCAACCTGGAATCTTGGATTGGTCATTCGTTGGAGTCAACAGTCAGTATACTGCCTGCCAACCTTGAGCTTGTCAGTCCCTGCAGCTGCATGAGTTGGGAAAAGCCTCCAGCTTGACGTTTGATCCAAGAACTTGGGACTTGCCAGCTTCTATAAATGTGTGAGCCATTTTCCTAAGATAAATTTCTCTTCCTCTCTCTCTCCATATATAAGCTTTACTGGTTTTTCTTCTCTAGAGAATCCAGTCTAACACAGGACCTAAATCAGTTATGGAGAAATTGCTACTAATGTGGATTGAGAACCAAGCAGAAAAGTGAATCACTCTTAGCCAGTTGATGATCACTGCTGAAGCACAATAGTTATTAGAGATTCTTGCTTGAAAGGCTTAAAGAAAAAGCAGGACCTGACTATGTATGATGTTTGTGCAACATCCAAATCATGTAATGTCCTATTTTACAAAATATGTCATGAATGTTAAGTGACGCCTAACTGTATTACTGAGCTTCTCATGCTGCTGTGTTATTAATTTGTTGTCTGTCTCCTCCACTAAACTGTAGCTCCTGGATGATATGATCCATATC
Source organism: Orycteropus afer afer (assembly GCF_000298275.1). NCBI lineage: Eukaryota > Metazoa > Chordata > Mammalia > Tubulidentata > Orycteropodidae > Orycteropus > Orycteropus afer. Next base: position 1,863,498 of record NW_006921672.1, read on the forward strand.
TTGTACTTGACCTTGGTGAGTACTTAATTAGTGTTTGCAGAAATGAATGAATGAATTTATAAAACAGTCATATAAAAGAAGGGTCAGACTACTTTTATGTCATCCTAGAATAAAAAAAAAAACAGTGCACTGGATGGAAATATCAACAAGTTTGATTTGGAGCTCAACCTTTAAAGAAAAAACTTCTGAAGATTAGAAGGGTAAGAAAGTGGATTGAGCTTTTCTAGGAGAAATCTATGCTCTAGCACTAGGATTATTTGAACAATCTGATGAACCATTTGATGTACAAATATAAACAAACCTGGTCATAGATAAAGAAACTCAAATAACCATAAATAGATGAAGAATTTGCTCAGTCTCACTGGGAGTCAGGGAGAATTAAAATTGCAGCAGCATCCCGTTTCAAACCCATCATATCAGCACATATTTTAAAATCTGATTATACTAACAGTAGGTAAAAGATATAAAGTGTATGGTAGGTCAAATTGCTGTAAACCCTTTAGAAAAATCTAATTTATTTCAGGATAGGCATAGTCTACAATTGAGCAATTCTACTCCTTAGTATCTATTTTAGATTTTTTAAAATAGGATATCCTAGTACATAAACAATGAGAGAGACACAAAGGTATTCACTGCAGGATTATTTAAAATGGCAAAAAAAAAAAAAAAAAAGGAAAATGTATTTATTACTAAGGAATAAACAAATCAGTGGTCATTTATTTATACCATGAAGTACCACATAGTTAAAATGAATGAATTTGGTCTGCAGTATGAAGAATGGGAAACATTTGATCCAATTTACTTGACTTTAATAATACACCAAACAATAATGTGTGGATATTATGGGTAGAAAATCAAAAACATGCAAATAAATGATTTGTATGAACTTCATAACTGAGGTATTTCAAGAGAGGAGAAGAAGTAAGAAGAGATGGGAAGTAG
>NW_006921672.1:1864974-1870617 GCF_000298275.1 Orycteropus afer afer
GGCACCTAACAACAACAACAACAACCTTTTTTAAAAAATTACAAAAAACCAGCTCTCCTGGGAGTTGATGGAGTTAGGGTGGAACATCAGATATTAACTATTAATATATTGCCCACTTGGTGCTCTGTGTCAGCTTCCGTCCCTGCTTTCTATGATTAGACATGCCAGGGTAGCTTGCATTATTATTATTATTATTTTCTTTTTAAGAAAAATCTTACTTATTTCAAAATAGGCATATTGAGGGATGAAGGGGAGAGGGGAAAGGTGACTCTGAGGGCCTGAATTCTCCTGGTCAGTATCCAGCCATTCATTCGTTTTAAGACACATTTACAAGCTTCTTGTTGATTCCTTCTTCCTGATAGCAGAAGGTCTGTTTTCTTTAAGGAGGACACTCACCATGTCCCAGAAAGGAAATATAGGTTGGAACTAATGTGACAGATGGGGAGAGCAAGGACATCCTCAGGCTGTTGTAGGGACAGACGCTCAGATGTGTGTCTTCGCTGACCACAGCCCATGAGTCCCCAAATTAGTATCCAGATGAACCTGAGAACCGTGCTTCAAGATCACTGTGTGCTTTTCACCTCTGTAATCAAATGAGATATTCACAACACCTATGAGGTAAATAATGGCATCCTGCAGAGTGATACATTACCATGTTTGGAGTTAGTGTGGCATTTTGGAAGCACAGGGGATGTGTGGGAAGAATAGACAGTATTCACCTTTCACAGGTAACATTTATTCCATTCCACACCTGCCTCTTGTTTGCATCCTTGGGGAGCCTTGTGACACCCCATTAGCTATGGAGACAGCTAATGGGGGTCCTTCCAGGGTGCATTTCATTGTGCAGCTGACGTTTTATTAGCAAGACCTCATGTCATGTGGTTGGTCTCTGGATGTGCTAACAGAATTAAAGATTTCCTATTAAATGGAGAACTGGCATATAAAATGAGGCCTCCCACAGTGAGGTGTCCACTGTCATTTACAGCAGCAAAGTGAAATTGAGTCCAAAGTGTTACCAGGTTTCCTGAGTTAGGGGCTTGAAGTAACACTCCAGGCACCCTTCGTTAATAATCACCCTGAAGGGATTCCTCTATTTTGACATGTATCTTTTATGCCTGAGTCAAAATGAATAACTAGGAATGGGGAGAAATTGTTTAGCCAGCAGCATGGTGGTCAGTGTGTGGGAGTGAGAAATTGTGCTCAGGAATGACTATGTCCTTTGGGTTTTCTTGCTCACATCTATAGGTCTGGAAATAAAACATTAATATTGGGGAAACTGAAAAGAGTAGTTGTCAGGGTCCTCAGTGTTATCTGGGTCATTGTTCTAGGAAGTTCAGCACACAGTGGGTGTTTTTGCCTTTTAAATGTTTTACAGCAATTTTATCCTAATTATAAAGATAAATACACACTGTGAAATGTTGGAAAACACAGAAAAATAAAAATTAGAAGTTTAGCTTCTGTATAAACTTACCAACTAGAAAAACCCTCACAACAGTTGGTTGTGTTTCCTTCCAGATTTTCTTTGACTTTTCTCAAAATTGCAATCATATTTTATATACTTTTTCTTTTGTATCCTGCTTGTTTATAGTGTTTTTTTTTTAAGTTAGAGCTTTTCTGTCATTAATATTAAAAAACATGATTTAATATTCCATTGTCCATGTGTCTACACATTCGTCCCCTGGATGTTCCATGATATAACTAGCTAGTGCTTTATTCTTTAACATTCAGTTACATCAAAGTTTTGGTTATTATTGATAAGGATGTACTCCGCATCTGTTTACATAAGTCTTTGTCTTCATTAACTCGTGTTGATCTTTTCTAAGAGGTTCCTTTTTCTTTCCTTTAATGGACCCCAGTTTATCAGATAATCTACAAAAGCCACTTGTAAACCAAGTTGTAGTCCATCCTCATAGGGTTGTGGATAGCATTTGTTTCAATTTCTCTAAATTGTATGAAGTTTAGCTGCTCATATTCCTAGAGAGTGTAGATGACCTTTAGGTTTAAGGTAAGAGGGTGACTTACATTTACTAAAACAATAGCAGCAAAAAAACAAACTTGTTGCCTTAGGGTCAATTCTGCCTTATAGTGACCCTGCAGAACAGAGTGGAAAGGCCCCATAGGGTTTCAAGGCTGTAAGTCTTTACAGAAGCAGACTGACTCATCTTTCTCTTGTTGAGTGGCTGGTTTACTTTGCAGTGAACCAAACAGAATGTTATATTTTATTTTTAATGTGGTGAAAACATATACAAGACATTTACCAACATGACAACTTCCCCATTTATAGTTCAGGGACATTGATGACATTTTTCATGTTGTGCTACCATTATTGCTATCCTTTTCCAAAATATTCCACCACCATTAGCATAAACTCAATGCCCCACAAACAAAAGCCTACCTTTTCCCCTTCCCTTCTACCCCTGGTAACCGCTAATAATCTTTTTTATATATACGTTGTTGCTTTGTGCCATTGAGTCGGACCCGATTCATAGCGACCCCTCCTTGGGTTTCTAAGGTGGTATCACTACGGAAGTAGATTGCCCAACCTTCCTTCCGAAGAGTGGCTGGTGGATTTGAACCGTCAGCCTTCTGGTTAGCAGTCAGGTGCCTTAGGCACTACGCTAAAAGAGCTCCTTTGGTATACCACACACACATACATTGCCAGCCTATCTAGGAATTTTCCCTCTCCTCCCCTCCCATCCCTGGTAACCAACAAAGAAAGTTTCCTTCATTTATAAACCTTTCCTTGAATTTTCTCAATAGTACACCGATACAATATTTATCCTTCTGTGATTGACTTATTTCACTCAGCATAACGTCCTCCAAGTTCATCCATGTCATGTGGTGGTTTTCAGATCCTACATTATTCTTTAGGGCTGTATAGTATTCCATTGAGTGTATGTACCATAGTTTAGTTATCCATTCTCCAGTTGATGGACACTGAGGTTGTTTCCATTTTTTGGCTATTGTAAATAGTGCTGCGATGAACGTGGGTGTGCATGTATCTATTCTTGCCCTGGCTCTCACTTCTTTATGATACATACCTAGTAATGGAACGGCTGGGTCAAATGGTATTTCTAATTATAACTTTTTAAGGAATCACTATACTGCTTTCTACAGTGGTTGTATCATTTGACAGTCCCACTAGCAGTGTATGAGAGTCCCAGTCTCTCTACATCCTTGCCAGCATTTGTTATTTTCTGTCTTGTTGAACTTTGCTGCTACTGCTGGGGCAAGATTGTATCTCATTGTTGTTTTGATTTGCATCTCTCTAATTGCTAATGATCATGAGTATTTCTTCACGTTTGTTGGCCACCTGAATATCCTCCTTGGTGAAGTATCTATTCATGTCTTTTGCCCATTTTTTAATTGGACTTTTTATCTTTTTGATGTTGGGATGTTGGAATTTTTTCTATAAGTTTTAGAGATGATGTCCTTTGTCAACCATGCCATTGCTGAATATTTTTTTTTCCCAATCTGTAGGTTCTCTTTTGACTTTTTTGGAGAAATCTTTCGATGCATATAATAACATTATAATATTAATAATCAGAACATGGAATGTATGAAATATGAATGTAGGAAAATTGGAAGTTGTCAAAAATGAAAGGGAATGCATAAAGATTGATATCTTAGGCATTAGTGAGCTGAAATGGACCAGTTTGGGCCATTTTGAATTAGACACAAACATATGATCTACTATGCTGGGAGCCCTGGTAGCATAATGCCTAAGGCATTTGATTGCTAGCCAGAAGGCTGGTGGTTCAAACCCACCAGCCACTCCTCAGATGGAAGATTGGGCAGTCTAGTTCCACAGAGATAACACCTTGGAAACCCACACAAGGGTCGCTATGGGTCAAAATTGACTCAACAGCAGTCAGTTTTGTGTTTTGATGGTGGGAGCCATAAATAGAAGAGGAATGGCATGGCATTCTTTGTGCAAAGAATGTTTCAAGATCTATCCTGAAGTACTATGCTGTCATTGATAGGATAATATCCGCATGCCTATAAGGAAGACCAGGAGCTCTGGTAGCATAGTGCCTAAGGCATTTGACTACTAACCAGAAGGCTGGTGGTTCAAATCCACCAGCTACTCCTTGGAAGAAAGATTGGGCAATCTACTTCCATAGAGATAATGCCTTGGAAACCCAAGGAGGTGTCTGTCGCTATGAGTTGGATTGACTTGAGGGCAGTAAGTTTTTTTTTTTTTTTTCCCCATAAGAAAGACTAGTTAATAATACTGTTATTCAAATTTATGCACCAATTCCCAAAGACAAAGACAAGGAAATTGAAGATTTTCACCAACTTCTGCAGTCTGAAATTGAGCAAACATGCAATCAAAATGTGATTGGAATAAAAAAGTTGGAAGCAAAGAAGAATCACCAGTAGTTGTAAAATACAGCCTTGATAATAGAACTGATGCTGGAGATTGCATGGTAGAATTTTGCAAGATCAATGACTTATTCATTGCAAACACCTTTTTTCAACAACATAAATGGCGGCTATACACATGGACCTCACAAGATAGAAGACACAGGAATCAGATCCGCTACATCTGTGTAAAGAGGCAATGGAAACACTCAGTATCTTCAGCCAAAACAAGGCCAGGAGGTGACTGTGGAACAGACCTTCAACTGCTCATATACAAGTTCAAGCTGAAGCTGAGGACAATTGAAACAAGTCCACAGGAGCCAAAATATGACCTTAATTACATCCCACCTGAATTTGGAGACCACCTGAAGAATAGAGTTGATGTATTGAACACCAGTGACCGAAAACCAGATGATTTGTAGGATGACATCAAGTACATCACATGTGAAGAAAACAAAAAGTCATTTAAAAGATAGGAAAGGGAGAAAAGACTAAAATGGATGCCAGAAGAGACTCTGACACTTGCTCTTAAACAGAGAGTAGCTAAAGCAAATGGAAGAAATGACAAGAAAAAAGAGCTGAACAGAAGATTTCAAAGAGCAGCTTGAGAAGACATAGTCAATTTTTGTAATGAAATGTGCAAAGGGCTGAAGTTAGAAAACCAAAAGGAAAGAACATGCTTGGCATTTCTCAAGCTGAAAGAACAGAAGAAAAAAAATTCGAGCCTTGAATGGCAATATTGAAAGATTCTATGGGCAAAACACTGAATGATGCAGGAAACATCAAAAGAATATAGAAGGAATACACAGAGTTACTGTACCAAAAAGAATTCATAGATGGTCATCTATTTCAGGAGGTGGCATATGATCAAAAACCAGTGATATGGAAGGAAGAAGTCAAAGCTGCACTTAAGGAATTGGTGAAAAATAAGGCTCTGGGAATTGACACAATACTCATTGATATGTTTCAACAAATGGATGCCATGAAATGGATGTACTTCCTCGTCTATGCCACGAAATTTGAAAGACAGCTACCTGCCACCTGACTGGAAGAGATTCCTTTTTCCACCCATTTCAAACAAAGGTGATCCAACAGGATGTAGAACAACGTTGTTGATACCACACACAAGTAAAATCTTGTGAAGATAATTCAAAAACAGTTGCAGCTGTATATTGACAGAGAACTGCAAGCTGGATTTAGAAGAGGACGTGGAACAAGGGATATCATTGCTGCTGTCAGATGGATCTTGGCTCAAGGCAAAGAGTACCAGAAAGATGT
>NW_006921672.1:1870717-1880660 GCF_000298275.1 Orycteropus afer afer
AAACAGTTGCAGCTGTATATTGACAGAGAACTGCAAGCTGGATTTAGAAGAGGACGTGGAACAAGGGATATCATTGCTGATGTCAGATGGATCTTAACTGAAAGCAAAGAATACCAGAAACATGTTTACTTGTGTTTTCTTGACTTTGCAAAAGCTTTAGACTACGTGGATCATAACTAAGTTTGGATAACATTGAGAAGAATGGGAATTTCAGAGCACTTAATTGTGCTCATGAGGAACCTGTACATAGACCAGGAGGCTCTTGTTCTAACAAGGGGATGCTGCATGATTTAAAATCAGGAAGGGAGTGTGTCAGGGTTGTATCCTTTCACCATACCTATTCAATCTGTATGCTGAACACATAATCAGAGAAGCTGGACTATATGAAGAAGAGTGTGGCATCAGGATGGGAGGAAGACTCATTCACAACCTGTGGTATGCAGATGACACAACCTGTCTTGATGAAAGTGAATATGACTTGAAGCGCTTAGTAATGAAGATTAAAGACTACAATCTGCAGTATGGATTACACCTCAACATGAAGAAAATGAAAATCTTCACAATTGGACCAATAAGCAGCATCAAGATAAGTGCAGAAGAGATAGAAGTTGTCAAAGATTTCGTATTACTTGCTTCCACAATCAACACCAATTGAAGCAGCAGTCAAGAAATCAGAGGACTTATCATACTGGGCAGATGTGCTGCAGAAGACCTCTTTCAAGTGCTGAAGAACAAAGATGTCTCTTTGAAGACGAAGGTGTGCCTAATTCAAGCCATGGTATTTTCAATTACCTTATATGCATGGGAAAGCTGACGAATGTGTAAGGAAGTCTGAAGAAGAGTTGATGCTTTTGAGTTGTGGTGTTGGTGAAGAATACTAAAAGTATCACGGATTGCCAAAAGAACTAAGAAATCTGCCCTGGAAAAAGAACAGCCAGAATGCTACTTGGGAGCGAGAATGGCCAGACTTTGTCTGACTTACTTTGATCATGTTGTTGGAAGGGACCATTCCCTGGAGAAGGATATCATGCTTGGTAAAGTGGAAGGTCAGTGAAGAAGGGGAAGGCCCTCAATGAGATGAATGGACAAAGTAGCTGTGATGATGGGCTCAGGTATGGCAGGGATTATGAGCCTGGCACAGGACTGGGCAGTGTTTCATTCTGTTGTACATAGGGTCTGCCAAAGGGGCAAGGAGGCAGCATCTTCTGACCTCCTTTAACTCCACAAGAGGAAGACAGAATCACCATCAGTGGCTCAAAGCCTGCTCCTATGAGGCCAGACATGCCACCACCCTCCACCCCTCTTACTAACCTTGTCATCAACTGTTCCTCCTGTGACACCCTATCTGTTGGGTTCGATAATCTGCTGCAGTGGCCACACAGAACTCACAGATTATGAAGTTTATTAGAGTAGCAACAGGCTACAATTCAAGTTCAGGAACATGCCCAGTCTCTCTCTCAGCTGGCCACCCCTCAGCCAGCTGTGCCTGAGCTGACAGTCTCTCTCAGTAGCACATCTCTTTCTCAGTGGTGCATGTCTCTCACGTCTCTGTCTCAGCAGCGCGTGTCTCTCACATCTCTTTCTCTCAGCAAGCACATCTCTCAACCAGCAGTAAGAGATTCCTTCTGCCTCTAGGAGAGCTCCTTTTGAGCCTGGCAAAGCGGCCAAACTAACCAATCCCAACATCACAATTGTATATACCTGAGAGAGAGTGAACTTCCCAGAAGATTGCTTTGTGTTGCTCCAGGTGGATGACTTTAACAAGCACTGCTCAGTTACTCATGGCAAAGTGGGAGTTAGAAACACTGGATAGAAAAGCCATAAAATGTAATTTACTATGTCACGGGGTTGTTACGAGTCAGAGCCAACTCGACAGCACCTAACAACAACAACAACAACAACAAAGTGGATGGTCAGCGAAAAAGGGGTCATCTTCTCTTTTGCTGACCTTCTATTTTAGCAAACATTATGCTTTTCTCAAGGGACAGATTCCTCCTAATGACATATCCAAAGTATGTTAGATGAAGTCTCACCATCTTCACTTCTAAAAAGCAATTCTGGTTGTCTTTCTTCCAAGACTTTTATTTGTTTTTCTGGCAGTCCATGATATATTCAATATTTATGACTCACTCCAAAATTCAAATGTACCGGCTCTTGTTTGGTCTTCATTATTCATTGTCCAGCATTCACATGCATATGAGGCAGTTGAAAATACCATGGCTTGGGTCAGGCTCACTTTAGTCCTCAAATTACGTCTTCGCTCTTTAACACTTTAAAGAAGTCTTCTGCAGAAGATTTGTACAATGCAGTATCTCATTTGATTTCTTGACTGCTGCTTCCACCAGCATTGATTATGGATCTAAGTAAAATGAAATTCTTGGCAATTTCAATCTTTTCACTGTTTTTCGTGATGTTGCTTATTGGTCCATTTGTGGGGATTTTTTGCTTTCTGTATGTTGAGGTGTAATTCATACTGAAGGCTATATACTCTTCGATCTTCATCAGTAAATGCTTCAAGTCTTCATCAATTTCAGCGTGTACGTTTTTGTCATCTGCAAGTTGCAGGTTGTTAATGACTCTTCTTCCAATCTAGATGCTGTGTTCTTTTACATATCATCCAGTTTCTCAGATTATTTGAGCAGCATAGAGATTGAATAAACATGATGAAGGGATACAACTCGTTTGCACACTTTCCCTGATTTTAAACCATGCAATGTCCTCTTGTTCTGTTCAGGTGGCTACCTCTTGGTCTTTGTACCAATTCCTCATGAGCACAATTAAGTTTTCTGGAATTCCCATTCTTTTCAATGTTACCCATGATTTGTTATGATCTACAGAGTTAAATATCCTTTAATAGCCAGTAAAACACAAGTAAAAAGTCTTTGTAGAATTCTCTACTTTTAGCCAAGGTCTGTCTAATATCAGCATTGATATCCCTTGTTCCATGTCCTCTTCTGTACCTGGCTTGAATTTCTGGCTGTTCCTTTTTATACTGCTGCAACTACTTTTGAATTATTTTCAGCAAAATTTCACTTGTGTCTGATATTAATCATAATAATCTATAATTTCTGCATTCTGTTGGATCACCTTTCTTTGGAACTGGCACAATATGTATGTCTTCCAGTTAGTTGGCCAGGTATTTGTCTTCCAAATTTCTTGGCATAGACAAGTGAGCACCTCCAGCACTGTATTCATTTGTTGAAACATCTCAATTATTTCAATTCTGTCAATTCCTGGAATCTTATTTTTCACCATTATCTTCAGTGCAGCTTACACTTCATCCTTCAGTACCATTGTTTTTTGATTATATTCTGCCTCCAGAAATAGTTAATAGGAGATCTGGAGGTGTAGTGCATAAGGCATTTGACTGCTAACCAGAAGGCTGGTGGTTCAAACCCTCCAGCCACTTTGCGGAAGGAAGGCCGGGTAATCTAGTTTCATAATGATTTACTGCCTCAGAAACCCAAGGGGGCTTGCTATGAGTTGGAATCAACTTGATGGCAGTGAGTTTGGTTTAATTTTGAAATGGCTCATTGCTGACCAATTCTTTTTGATACAGTAACTGTGTGTATTCCTTTTATCTTCTTTTGGTCCTTTCTGTGTCATTAATATTTTGTACATAGCATACTTTGATATTGCAACTCAAGGGTTGGCTTTTTTGTCATTTTTTTCAGCCTAAAAAATGCTGACTGTGTGCTTCTCCTTTGTTTTTCTAATTCTAGGCCATTGCACATTTCATTATAATGCTTTACTTTGTTTTGTTGAGATGAACTTTGAAATCTCTTCAGCTCTTTTACTTCATCAGTTCTTCCATTCTTTTAAGCGACTCTACATTAAGAGCAAGTTTCATATCTCTTCTGATAGCCAATTTGGTCTTCTCTTTGTTTACTATCTTTCTGATGACCTTTTGCTTTCTTCATGTATGATGTCCTTGATGTCATCCCACAACTCTCATGGTCTTCAGTCACTGGTGTTAATTGTGCCAAATCTATTCTTAAGATGGTCTCTAAATTCAGGTGGGATATACTCAATATCATACTTTGGCTCTCAGGTACTTGTTTTAATTTTCTTCAGTTTTATGTTGAACTTACATTTGACCAGTCGATTGTCTGTTTCGTTCTTAGCCTCTGGCCTTGTTCTGACTGATGACACTGAGCTTCTCTGTCATCTCTTTCCACAGATTTAATTGACTTTATTCCTGTGTATTCCATTTGACAAGGTGAACATGTATAGTCGTTATTTATGTTTTTGAAAAAAAAGTTATTTGTACTGAATAAATCATTGATTTTGCAAAATTCGGTCATGCTAGCCCGAGCATTGTTTCTGTCACCAAGGCCAGTTTCCAACTACTGATCCTTCTTTGCTTCCAACTTTTACATTCTAATCACTAGTAATTATCATTGCATATTGACTGCACTTTTGATCAATTTTAGAGTGTGAAAGGTGGTAAAAATCTTCAATTTCTTCAACTTGGGTGCAAAATCTGAGTAGTAGTCATTAACTGGTCTTCTTTATAGGCATATGGGTGTTATCCTGGTTGGCAGCGTATTCAGGATATATCTTGTTTTAGTTGATGATGAATGTGATGTCATTCCTCTTCATTTTGTCATTCTTGGCTATATGGTCATATGACTATGTGTCATAGTAGACCATATGATTCTCTGATTGAAAGTGGGTAACATCAGTCCATTTCAGCTCAGTAATACTAGAATATCTATATTTACCATTTCATTTTTGACAACTTCCAGTCTTCCCAAATTCATACTTTGTATGTTCCACAGTCCAGTTATTAATGGGTGTTTGCACTTTTTTCTTCTCATTTTGAGTCAGGCTGTATTAGCAAGTGAAGGTCCTGAGAGCTGTCCTCCATCCACATCTTTATGTTGGCTCTATTTGAGGAGGCAGCTCTCCCCCATTTGTATTTTGAGTGCCTTCTAGCCTGAGGAGTTTATCTTCTGGCATTGTATTAGGTGATGTTCTGCTGCTATTCATAAGGATTTCACTGGCCAGTTTTTTCAGAAGGAGACTATTAGGTCTTTTTTCCTCATCTGTCTTAGTCTGGAAGGTCCTCTGAAACCTGTCCACTGTGGATGACCCTTCTGGTATTTGAAATGTTGGTGGCAAAGCTTACAGCATCACAGCACCATGCAAGCCACTACAGTAGGACAGACTGACCCATCAGTGGCAGCTTTATTCTAGGCGTATTTATTCAGTATAGAATCTAGCTACCTTTCCAAATCTAGTTTTAGAGTCTGTATCTGATAATAGTTAAAATTACTTGATTTACATTTATAGTGATTACCATTATATTTGAATTAACTTTTCCATATTTTTTGTTTTCTATTTATATACTTTCTTGCTATTTGTTTTTTTTCCCTCCTCATTTTTCCCTTCCCCTCATGACTGTTTTTGCTTCATTGCACTTTTTGTTTCCTTTTAGTGGATTCGCAGGTTGCCCATTTTATTTGAGAAGATGCTGTGTACATATAGCGATGTTTTTTTCTCTTTTGTGGGTTAAATTATGTGCCCCCAGCATATGTGTTGTAAATCCTAACTCCTTACCTGTGGTTATAATCCCCTTTGGGAGTTTTTCTTTGTTGTATGAAGAGGCCTTATCAGTGTAGGGTGTGTCTGTAACCCACCACCTTTGAAACATAAAAAAAGCAGATTAGACATAGAGAAATAAGCGGAGATGGGGGAAGATAGACACCATGCCATGTGAAGATCGCCCAGAAGCAGAAGCTCAAAAGAGACAAAGACCTTCCTCCATTGCCAGCAGAGAGAGAAAGCCTTCCCCCAGAGCCGGCACCCTGAATTCAGACTTCTTTCCTCCTAGCTATGAGAAAATACGTTTTCTTTTTTCAAAGCCATCATCTTGTGGCATTTCTGTTATAGCAGCTCTCATAACTAAGACATCTTCCTTTTCAATAGTTAGGGTAATTATTCTCTTTCCCTTCCTATCATATTGATCAGAGCTTTCAGACAGTGGATAGCAAAGCTTATGAGTGTTAGCCTCAAATAGTCTTTATTCACATGCTAGATCTGCCACTCACTAGCTTATGCTAGGGCCCACTTCCCAACTCTTCCTTTTTTAGCTCCATTTTTCTCATCTCTAACCTCTTAGTTCTGTCACCATTTTAAGTCCTTTGGACCTGATAATCTCCCCCCACCCCCTTTCTTTTTCTCTGGCCCTTGAGAGTAAATAACATAGTCGTTCAGAGCACAGATTCAGAAACCGAACTACCTGTCCGTAAGTCTCCGCTTCGCCACTTACCACCAGCAAGACTTTGGACAAATTACTTAACCTTAGTACTTACCTGTAAGCTTTGCTTTTCTTATTTGTAAAAATAATTTGTAAAAATAAATAAATAATTTGTAAAATATATAATGATGAAAATAACAATAAAGAGGGTTGATGTGAGATTTAATGAGTCAATATATGTAAAGTGCTTTGAATAGTGCCTGCACATGAAAATTATTTAAACGTTAGCTATTATTCTTTTCCTTGGTTTCATCTTGGTTGCTAAGAACAACTCTGAGTTCAGCTAAAGTCCAAAATCCAATGCCAGCCCATTCTGGCCCTATGATGGCACTGTCACACACTGTACACTCACCAAGGCCAGTGTCTTTCCATACGGGAGTCATGTGGAAGGACAGTAGTAACACAAATCTTAGCCAAGATATTGCTGAGGTCAGTTTTGGTATATTTCACGCAAACGTCTTCCAATCCCACAATCCTATCTTTTTGACCTTGAAAGTTCAAGCACAGCATTTGACATAAGCTGCACACATATTCTTTCTGTGTCTGGTATTGCCTGCCTTTTGCAATTCATGATTGCATGACCCTGGATATTGTAAAGGAAGTGAATGATAAATGAGCATTTGCTTACTTTCTAAACAAAATACAGTCCAGGGAAATCTGGCCAGGATGATGAAAGCATTTTATTGACTGAGCTCTGTATAATCCTTAGTGTGTTTTTCCACTGTTGCGCTTGGTGATTTTTCTCTGAAAGTCAAGGGTCTGCTGTGGCTATCGGGAATGGCATCTGCCTCGCCTGGGTGATAAAATAACATTTGTTTGTAAGGGCTTTTTCTTTCTTTTCCTTTCTTGGTTTTATAAGCACATGTATGTGTGAAACTTTTATAATTGTACCAGGATGTTCTTGGCATTCCCAGAAATTTGAGAAAACCTATTGTTAGAGAAAGATGGCCCTGTTAAAGAGTATCCCCCTTTGTTCTTTTAAAGATTCACTTTTGGAAGAGTCTCTGAGAAAGCAGCTCCCATCGTTCTCTCCTTTCATTCATAACAGTCTGTCAGTTATAAGTGACTAGACTGTGAGGGTGCGTGGTACTGAGTTCTGGGGGTGGATGACTAATGGACAGGAAGAACCCACCCTGACGTGTAACTCAGAACTTACCAAACTCTGTTCTTCTTCCACTCAGGCCGGGAGTGTACACCATGTACTAGGATCCACTTTCCACATCCAGCCAGACAAAGCCTACTCACCCACTCAGTACAGACCTCTTGTGTAGAACTGCAGCTTCCCAGCAGACCCACTGCTGTCAATTCTGACTCATAACAACTCTGTAGAACAGAGTGGAACCACTCCATAGGGTTTCCAAGGCTGTGGAGCTTTATGTAAGCAGAGTGCCTCATCTTTCTCCTGCTGAGGTGCTGGTGGATTGGAATTCTGGATCTTTCAGTTAGCCAGGCACTTTAACCACTGCACCACCAGTGCTCCTAACTACAGCTTATGCTATTAGAAACCTGTGGACTTTGTGTACTTCTGAATAATAATTTGGAATAACTGCAATTGGGAGTTCTGCTTATTTAACAACCAGTCTTTCCTTGTACAACTCCTGCTTAGAATGTATGTAGTTGGCTTGGTCACCGGAAGCTTGAGTCACAGTCCTGGGTTCCTGCTGTTAAGTCTTCTGAACGCTTTCATTTTCTCGAGCCTCAGTTTGTCTGTCTAATGAAAGAGGGTCAGAAAACAGGGTATCAGAACTTCTTCTGTGTCAATAATTCTGTGTTATATTTTCATTTTTCTTTACTTATGGTCCATGGATCTCTGGTGGCATAGTGCTTGAAACATTTGTCTGCTAACCAGAAGGTCAGTAGTTTGAACCCACCAGCTGCTCCATGGGAGAAAGATGAGGCAGTCTGTCGCCTAAAAGATGTACAGCCTTGGAAACTCTATGGGGCAGTTCTAGTCTGGCCTGTAGGGTCACTATGAGTCACAGTCAACTTGGTGGCAGTGGGTTTAGTTTTGGTTTGGTTTATCATCCATATTTAAAAGATGCTTAAATATAATAAAATCATTTCTTTATAAACCACTACCATTGAGTCAATTCCGACTCATAGTAGCCCCCATAGAGTTTCCAAGACTGTAAATCTTTGTGGAAGTACACTGCCTCTTCTTTCTCCCTCAGAGCACCTGGTGGGTTTGAACTGCTGACTTTTTGGTTAGCAGCCCAGTGCCTTAACCACAGTGCCACCATAGCTCCTTATTCTTTGATAAGGTCGTTATAATTCATTATAATCAATACTAAATAGTAGAATTCATTTCATTATCAATTCTGACTGTATAGAACACGAAGGAGTTGAAGAAAACTGAGTATTTACGGACGAAGAGAAGTTACTCAGAGTAGTAGAACCCCCACATCCACTACCCTGGCCATTAATACCTTCAGTGAAGTCATTTCCTTGACTTTAGCATCTTTCCATGCAGCAATTAAATAAGGGGAAAAGTATCTGGGTCATCAGGTTTCTAGTAATTGAGTCTTTTCCGTACTCACCTGAATTGGCTTTGTTGGCTTTATCAGCTGGCAAATGATGAGGAAAACAGGAGAAAGGAGATGAGGCAGGAGAGCAGGGAGAAGGTACACATTTGTGATTTAGGTTACAAAACACACATGCAAGACCAAAGATAGATTTAGTATGAAACTAAATGCCCTATAAGAAGAACCTTCCGAATGGCTAAAACTGTCTGTGACAAAGACAGCTATGACCATATAATTTGTTGTCTAAACTGGGAAACTTTGAAGCAAAAGGGGGCCCTGTCTGTTAGTAATTACACTGGAACAATAGGTGTTTAAGACCTACCCTACACTGATACTGCTTCATTAACATACCCAAGAAAATCCATTCCCAAATGGAATGTGTCCACAGTGTACCTTATTGTTTGCCTTTAAGTCTGTTCTGAATCATAGGGAAGCTCTGGTGGCATAGTGCCTAAGGCACTTGACTGCTAACCAGAAGGCTGCCTGTTCAAACCCACCAGCCACTCCTCGGAAGGAAGGTTGGGCAATCTCCTGTAGTGATACCGCCTTGGAAACTCAAGGAGGGGTCCCTATGAGTCATGTCCAACTCACACAGCACATAACAACAACAACAACATATGACTGTAACTTTATAGGTGGCATAGTGCCTAAGATATTTGACTGCTACCCAGGAGATTGGTAGTTCAAACCCACCAGGCTCTCTGCAGAGGGAAGACAGTCTACTACTGTTAAGATTTGATGCCTCAGAAACCCAAGGGGGTTGCTATGAGTTGGAATCAACTCAGTGGCAGTGAGCTTGGTTTTGGTTTGGAATCTTTAGAGAAGCAGATCACTAGGTCTTCTGGGGAGATGCCGTGTGACTTCCAACAGTCAGCCTTTTAGTTAGCAGCCAAGCACTCAACATTGAGCCACCAGCGCTCTTTTATCCACAAATACAGGGCTTAGGATTCCAACACATATATGTAAGGGTCACAATTCAATCCAAAACAAGCAGCTAGCATTATCTTAACTAATATATTGCATAAAGTGCTTAAACACGCCATGAGGTCTATTTTCAAGTCTCTGCCTATTCCCAGTTTAAACATAACATACTGTTTAAGGAGGAACGTGCCCTCATGGTTCTGTGAATGCTATTTCTTTTTTTATTTTATTTTATTTT
>NW_006921672.1:1888620-1889855 GCF_000298275.1 Orycteropus afer afer
CCATTGAGTCAATTCCAACTCATAGTGGCTCTTAAGGACAGAGTAGAACTGTCTAATAGGGTTGCATGGTTGTAAATATTTATCCCCTAGAACATTTGGTAGGTTTGAACTGCAGACTTTTTTGTTAGCAGCTGAGCACTATAATCATGGTAACTAGGTTTATTGACTCCTCACTTATTGACGTGGTTGTTATGCAAAAATCAGTGTTATATGCAAAAATGGAATATGACTGTCAGATCACATGGTGGAGGATGACTACATCATTACATAACAGCCAGATTACATCATTATATAGCTACCAAATTACATCATTACATGACTGCCAAACTACTGAGAATCATGCCCCACCCACCACCCAGGTAACACATAACCTTAACCATCACAGCCAGCAGTACTCTTGCCTTGTACCTTAGCACATTACTACCAGAAGTACATAGTTAATGTGCAAAATAGTCGGATAGTTGATTTACTATTGTAAATGTGAGACATCAGATAACAAGATACTCAATAAGTGGTGAGTAGATGTGTATTTTGTTAATGTGTTGAATTTTGAGGTATCTCATTACTTCCTTTGAAAGTTATTGAGACAGAAGAAACATTTATTTTTTAATACCTACTTTCTGAAGTCATATACTAGGAGTAAAGCACTATGCTAGGCAATATTTGGACTTTGAAAATGAAATAGGCTTTGGGGGTAAAAACCGAAAAAACCCACTGCATAGGCTTTGGGAGCAGATGTCCTCAAATGGTGGGTGTCAGCTACATCAGAATTATTGTGCAAGTCCCATTCCTAGGGATAGACTAGATAGGATTTTGGAAACTACTTATAAAATAAGAGAAGTACCATGACAGTGCCCTATCTACTTATAAATGTCTGTGTCCCTTTGAAAGACAATTCATATGTCTTTCTCTTTAGTGTTACTTTTCATGAACCTTGTAGGTGGGGTTTGTGGCTCACTCTTTTCTGTTCCCATGGAAGTTGATGTCCTTGTAGGATTTATGACATTGTATTACAGATACTGTGCGAAAGATACATTTTTCAGTCATAAAGTCATATTTACAAAATCAGTATTATTTGTTTGAAAAATAACATAACTGAGTTCTTAAGCCATTCCTCTCAAGGGAAGAAAATTTGATAAAACTCATCACTTCCAATGTTGGTTTTTCACGTGTCCCTTTTAGGTAAACACTGAGCCCAATTTAACATTTTGCCTTTCCTGTTCCCAAAAAAGAGA
>NW_006921672.1:1890560-1891393 GCF_000298275.1 Orycteropus afer afer
ACATATTAAAGTACTTGTTGTACTGGATTCACTTGAATAATAATAAATTGAATTGAAATGAAATATATGTGAAATGCTAAGAGGCCCTCCCTCCCCCAGCTAGAGGGATCATGGGAGGTTTCAGTGACAGACCAAAGAAGGTGGTCTTTAAGCTCATACTTGAATTTTTGGACATGCAGAGAAGAAAATGATGTTCCAAGAAAAATCACAGGAGCATGTGACACACATAAACAAGAACAGATAGTTCTGTTTGACTATGATATAGGGTCATTCAGTGAGAAACAAATGTCTAAATTTATTTCAGCTCAATAATATGTATTAGACACCTGTTCTCACAGAGTGACAAACCTATGAATGCATAATTTAAGGAATATAGTGTATATGATAAGACAAAAGTATATAAAAGTGTGCTATGAGAACAGACAGAAAAAACTCCCAAAGGAAGACGGACCAAGTTTTGGAAAAAAGGTAGATTAACCACACCGTACAGGATGCTGAAAGCCACACTAGGGCATTTGCACATCAGCCAGTGGAAAGTTACCAGAGTGAGCCTTGAGTGGTGGTCAGTGAATTTGGATGTTATTTGTAAATAATTGGAAGTCATTGAAGAATGTTGAAGGGACAGGGACAGATATGACTGGAGTTGCTTTAGGTAGAGGAAAATCTTAATGGTGGGTTAGGTATGGGGATGGATGCAAAGAGCAAGGAGACAAGGAATCTACTTATTAGACTGTTTTAACTGCCTATTTAAGAAATGGAAGCTCTGGTAGCATAGTGTCTAAGGCACTTGACTGCTAACCAGAAGGCTGGTGGTTCAAACCCACCAGCCACTC
>NW_006921672.1:1892488-1893765 GCF_000298275.1 Orycteropus afer afer
TAACAACAACAACAACAAGGGAGAAGGAGAAAATGGATATTGGTAGATTATTAGCATAGTTTCTGCCAGAGGGATGAAAAGGACTGTGATCATGAAGTCTTGGACAATGGTACTCTATTTAGCAGAGTGCTGGAAACATAGATCTGGATGGAACTGGAATGACAGGTCTAAGTGAGGAATATAAATTTGTAAGTCATCCTCATTGAAGTAGAAGTTGAGATAGGTAGAAGGATAAAGGCTTCCTAACTCCAGCTCTCCAGATAACTCATGTTTCAAACTTTACTTTGGCCTTGGTGATTTTAATAATGGAACTCTAGTTTGGTTTGTCTGGATAGCTCAGATATGTTCATAATTCATTGGCCCTACATGGTATGTGACAGCATCTATCATGTAGTGCCTGATCAGCAAATACTGAGTGGACCTGAATCTGAATGAAGGGCAAAAAGATGTTGAGCTGGTGGTATTTTTCCCAGGGTTTGTGTCTGGCTTTATGTCCCACCATGGCTAATTGATTCCGGTGGCTCAGTTGGTCTCTTGCTCCAGCACCTCCAATGGGCACTGGCCTTTGTCTAGGATTTCTCTCAGCAAAAGAGCACAGATTCTGTGCACGAGATCCGTGATCAGTTAGTTTTCTTGCTTTTCTTTTCAAGCCTCACACTTTGTTCTTGCAGGTTCCTCATTGACATTAGTTTGGCTAGGATTCCTGAATGCGCCCTCAGTCAGGCTAGACTATCTTTTGTCTTCTACAGGTTGACTCAGGAGTTTTAAAGGACAAGAGGTGCAGATAGGTGCTTCTTCCAGGAAAAATAATCTCCCCCCCTTTTTTTCTTTTTCCCTGTGTTTCAACCAGATTTGAGTAAAAGTGTACCATAGCTTCTGGTTTCTTTTTCTGAGAAATTCTCTGCTCTTTTTTCTTTTTGTTAGATTCCTTTCTGCCTCTGGCTTCACCTCCCACCCCTAATACCCCTAGTCTTCCTTATCATCTCAGTACCTGTCAACATTTAGTCACTCAGGCAAAAAAATTTGAGTAGTATTTTTGATCTGTGGTCTTTGACTTCTCTCACCCAGTTAATCAGAAACCCCTATTCACTCTTCCTCTACAACATGTAGGGCCCATACGCTTCTATCAGCACAGTCCTAGTTTAAGCTACCAGCATCTTTCTCCTGGATACCCCTATATCATCAGGCTCATCTTGAACTACACTTCCCCTGCATCTGCTATGATTCCCCGTATTGGTTGCTTTTATGTTCCAAATTCCTTCCTCCTTTTTTAGGAT
>NW_006921672.1:1894945-1896817 GCF_000298275.1 Orycteropus afer afer
TTGTGGCATTTTCTTCCATTACTTTTAAATAAAACGTATTGAGCTAAATAAAAATGAGTTTGCTCTGGCCATGAATTCTCCAGTTAGGGTGTCTGTTCCTCGTGCTCTTTCATCTACCAAGCAAGTATGGGCCTGATAGCCAACTAGAGAAACCCTGTTCACATGCCCCTTGACCAAATTTATGCAGTGCACCTGCAAGTCTTTGAATATAGAATAAACCTCCCAAAGAGTGTTAGAGCTGCAAGTTTGTATAAATACATGAGTTTTCCAAAACATAAATAGTCATCCAACATTTATTGGATACTTGTTATGTGTCAGAGTTTGCATAAATAATGTGATTTCAAAGATGAGTAAGACACATTCCCAGACCGCAAGTCAGTCACAATTCAAGGACAACAGCTAATGGCATGAAAACAGATAAGCGTGGGGTTCTGTGGTAAATGCTAAAATGTGGGATAATACATAATACTGAGGGTTCAGAGAGGAGGGAGAGACACTACCAGGTGGTGTAATAGTCAAGCACTTGGGGAAGACCATTTTCTTGTCACGTCCTGTGCCGTACACTAGGATGGTCATTCTCCCACCCATCTGACAGTTTGTCATACTATGGTGGCTTGCAGGTTGCTGCAATGATAGAAGCTGTGCCATCAATATTTCAAATACCAGCAGGGTCACTCTTAGTAGACAGCTTTCAGTCATGCTTACATTAGGAAGGAAGGCTGGCAATCTACTTGAGAAAAGTAGAAAACTTCATGGATCCCGACAGAATGTTGTTCGGTATAGTGCTGGAAGATGAGCCCTCAGGGTTGGAATACACTACACAATAGCTGTCATAATGGACTCAAATAAAGCAGATACCACAAAGAGGGCACAGGACTGAGCAACCCTTCATTCTGTTGTACACGGGGTCGCTATGAGTCTGAGCCAACTTGACAGCATCTAACAGCAAGACTGGTCCTTGACATCCCTTCTGGTGATCTTGTTCTTTTCAACATCTCTTCTTCCCACTTAGGGATCATTGAATTAACCATTAAAGGGAAACCAATGTTAGCAGATTTTTTTTTCTTTCTATTACCTGGTGTTCCCACTGGTCTAGTAGGCTCAGTGGCTCCTGCTCAGTTACCTCTTCCAGCAGAGAAAAGCAGTTTCTTGGTGAAGCAACTGCTCTAGACTCATCTATGACATTAAAACTAAGTATCCACAGCAGCATGTGTGCTCTGACTCTTCCATATAATTGGTTGTAGATAACTCCAGCACAGGTAAAATGGAACTAGACCTTGGGAGCTCATTTTTGAAATGTGTGTTTTTATAGTTTGGTGTGTTGTGACTAATGATTTAGTTTTATTATCCAATCTCTTTTCCCTTACTGGACCCTCCATGAGGACTGCTCTGTTCCCTCTTGTATCTCTTCCTTCCCTGCCTCACTTGGGTCTTCTAGGGCTGCTCTGGCATCTTGCTTTCTACCAATTCAGCAGATCATTTTAATTTCCACTTGGAGATACTTTGCCCTGGTCTTTTCTCTGAACCTAAGTTACTTAAGTTACTTAACTAATCCTATGCAAGATGGATTGACACAGTGGCTGCAACAGTGGGCTCAAGCATGGCAACAATTGCAAGGATGGTGCAGCACCATTGGTGTTTCATTCTGTTCTACATAGGGTCACGATGGTGTGGAGCCCACTTTACGGCATCTAACAACAACATGACTGCTTTTGTGCTGTCATGGTAGAGCTGAGTAGCTGGGACAGATAGACCATATCATTTGTGGAGACTGAAATATTTATTATCCAGCACTTTACCGAAGAACTTTGCCAGCTCCTGTTTAAGGCCCTCTGTTTTAGCATTGGCCTCCCTTCTCAGTGTCCTCATTTT
>NW_006921672.1:1897883-1899148 GCF_000298275.1 Orycteropus afer afer
TGTATGTATAAGAGGGTGAGTTACAGAATATGAATATGCTTAAAATCTCACCATTTTCAGTTTTATAAGAATTTTTATTTAGTTGCCAAGTTAGCTCCAACTCATGGTGACCTGTGTATAACAATGAAACATTGCCCAGTCTTGCACTGTCTTAACAATCACTGGTATGTTCAAGTCCATTGATACACCCACTGTGTATTTCGAGTGCCTTACAACCTAGGGGACTCATCTTCCACAACTCTGTCAGGCAATATTCTGTTGTGATGCATAGGATTTTCATTGACTAATTTACAGAAGTAGATCACCAGACGTTTCTTCTTTCTCTAGAAGTTCCACTGAAAACTGTCCACCAAATTTACTTGATGCTACAAGTAAGTGTAGGGGAAAAATATTGTTAGTTACTGTGGAGTCAGTTCTGGTTTAGTGCTCAACCACTGTTGAGAAAGATGGCAACTGGAACCTACCCAAAGATATTTCAAAAGACAGGCCAGGTGATCTACATCCTAAAAGTCACAGCCTTGAAAGCCCTGTGGAGTACCAGTCTACACTAACACACATGGGATCACAATGGGAAAAGGCATTACAGACTTCTGGTAGGATGGTGGAATAGGCAAACAAGCTATGTAGACCCTCTTCAACAAAGAAAAGAGAAACCAGTTGACAAAAATACAGAAGATAATCCTGGAGCCCTGAGCTTTGAAAGGAAGGATACAGAAGTGGATTAATCACCAAATAGTAAAAGAGCCTGAATGAAAACGGTGAAGAAGGAGACAAATAGAGCTGTGGACTGTCAGCTATCCTGATGGCAGGGACGGCCTGAATATTTCCAACTAATATTAGGACTTAAGAATTAACCTAAAAATTGGCCCTGCACACTAAGGACTGTATGAATGACTATGCTAGTAGCTGGTAACTAAAAAGGGAAACAGCAAAGAAGGAGACAAACTGAGCTGTGGACTTTCAGTTGTCTGGAGGGTGCAGCCATTTTGAATGTTTACAAGTGGTCACCATGCTGGATATTTAAACTGAAAGCATTCTTGTTCAGATTCCAGGGTCCTAGGAATAGGCTCTGTTTGCCAAAGACAGCATGGACATATTGGAAGCTGACAATTGGAAAGGAGATAGGTAGTGAGTGAATAAATGCTGTGAACTAGTGAACAGAGGAGCACAGTACCCTGCATACTCAGATAAAATCCACACAAAACAAAGAAAATTATTATCTTGGGTGAATCATTGCAACATACAATCACCAATTAAATATAAAC
>NW_006921672.1:1903713-1904670 GCF_000298275.1 Orycteropus afer afer
AGCATCTACTTCTCAAAGAATTGGCCAGTGAAAACCTTCTGAATAGCAGTGAAACACTGTCCCTAGGTAGTTTCCATCTTTTTGTCCTATCACTATGTAATTACTGAAAAATAGCCCTGAAACATTGTCTGATATAGTGCCAGAGGATGAACCCCGTAGGTCAGAAGGCACTCAAAATATGACTAGGGAAGAGCTGCCTCCTCAGAATAGAGCTGACCTTGATGATGTGGATGCAGTAAAGTTTCAGGACCTCCTTTTGCTGATGTGGTACAGCTCAAGAAGAAACAACTGCAAATATCCATTAATAAGAGACTGAAAATAACTGCTGGAACTAATTGAGAGATTTAGCATAGTGATAGGATACAAGATCAACATTAAAAATTGGATGGATTCCTCTCTACCAGCAAAGAGATTGCTGGAAAGGAAATAAGGAAATCAATACCAATTTACAATAGCTACCAATGAAATAAAATACTTGGGAATTAATCTCACTAGGGACACAAAAGACCTGTACAAAGAAAACTCCAAAAGACTACTTCAATCCTATTACTAGGTATATATCCTAAACAAGTGAGAGCCAGGACAAGAACAGATATATGCACCCCCATGTTCATCACAGCAGTATTTATAATACCAAAAAGATGGAAACGACCTAGGTGCCCATCAGCAGAAGAATGGATAACAAACTATGGTACATACACACAATGGAATACTATGTAGACTAAAGAATAATGTAGAATCTGCAGAACACCACATAACATGGATGAACTTGGAGGACATTATGTTGAATGAAATAAGTCAATCACAGAAGGACAAATACAGTATTAGTTCATTATTATAAAAAGTCAAGGTTTGTTATGTTGGCAAATATTTTCCTTGTATATGTTTTCATTACATAAAAGTAAAAAAACAAGGTGCTTAATTGTATTCTAATAAAATTTATTTACTGAAATGTAA
>NW_006921672.1:1907065-1908360 GCF_000298275.1 Orycteropus afer afer
ATGATATCCATAGTTCATTGCTTTCAGACTTTTTAAATACGATTATTTTCCAGTCCTGGGATGTGTGCCATGTACTAGCAGATCTAGGCCGAAGTTTAGCAAAATGTCAGTTTTGTAAAATAGGTTGTATTGTCTCTTAATTTTATTTCATTATAGTCAGTTGGGTGTTAAAATATGTTTGTTTCAGAGAAGGGCATTGGGTCTGATTGCTTTAGGTAACATCTGATCTTGGATTTCTAAGCCTTTGGGGTTCCCCCTCTTGCTCCTGTCATGACTCCCCAGATGACTGGGGAAGAGGAGGAGAGTAGATCATTCAGTGTCATGTCTCAGAGGAAGCATCAGAATCCTTCTGGACAGGAGGCCAACACCCTTTGTCCATCTATATGTTGAAATTTGCAGCCATATAACACCTATTTGGGGTTTTTTTTTTTTTTTTCCTTGGTTGGTCTTGAAGGCCTCCTGGCTGATTTAAAACCTCCTTGACTTTGTCTGTTGCTGCAAATAACATATGTCTCTGTTGAATCTTCTACTTGGCTCCCTAGCTGGAGCCACTCATATAGACGTGATCTCAGGATAATCTTTGACATTTCTGACAATTAACACATGAATTAGGGCAATTCCAATACATGTGGGTATATACATTAAAGTATAGGGTGACACTAATATTAATTCCTTTATTAATTAAACTGCATTCTTCAGCTCCTGCTTTGACATCACTTCCCCCTTTGACTGCTGCCCCAGAGCAGGTCCACTGGCTTTCAATTTAGCCTCCTTCTGTGTCTTCCTTAAAGGCTGTGGAAACATCTGAGCTCCATCCAGGCCACATGGAAAATCAGAGTGTCAGGAAATTCAGTGTAACTTGATGTATTTATGCCAAGATTTGTGGTGGACAGCTGAAAGGTGGTATCTGTCAGAGCCTTAACTAGGTTCTTTGTCCCTTTCCATTTGTTTCTAAAGTCCCCTGACCCTGATGTCAGCTCAGAAGGGGTGAGCTTCTCTATTAGTTGGTGTATTCATAAATCCTCCTTCACTCACAGAGCTGCAACTATCTTCACTCTGGGCAGATACTTGGAGTAAAGCTGTTCAAACTCAGGAGTTAAATTCCTGAGAAAAAGTTGAAATTGTATCTCCACTCAAAGCTTTGCTTTCTAACCCTTGCCTTGTATCCATGTTCTATAACCAAGATTGATGAGTCTCATGGCTGGGACTCTGAAGAGAGAAGCCAGAAATAGAAGATTTAAAGAAGGAACATAAAGTGAACTTTTAACCTAGAATCCAAAACCCATTGTCATCGA
>NW_006921672.1:1908890-1910741 GCF_000298275.1 Orycteropus afer afer
CTTGCTAATTACACACTTCCTCCTTCTAGCATGGCCTTTTTTGCCAGTTCTCTACGTTTGCTTACCAGTTCCAAGGGTTCTGTGCATGCTTAGAGTTCTTGCCCGGCTAGTGGACCAGATCTGCCACCTCTCCACAGTCCCTGTAGGATGTGTGTGGTCGTGTGCTTGTGCGTGCATGCCTGCATGTATGTATGTGTGTGTGGGTGGGGGGCAGATGAGGAGAAGAAGAGGAGAATCAAAGATAAGCATGAATTCAATTCAGACAGGCTTAAATATTAAATATTCTGTCGTGGTTTTCTCTTCAAATGAAAATATCAAGTACTTTTTATAAAAATTTATGACAGTATATTTACTAAACCGAAAAACCAAACTCACTGCCGTTGAGTCAGATCCGACTCATAATGACCCCTCCTTGGGTTTCCAAGGCAGTATCACTACAGAAGTAGATTGCCCAACCTTCCTTTCTAGGACATTATATTTATAGGTTAGTAACCTATTTGAAAAAGGAAGGTAGAGGGTTGCTGTTGTGTTGTGTAGTTTGGCGTGTAGGCTGAGAAGGTTGCTCTGTGGTTGTTCACCTTCTTGCATGCACAGCCAGGAAATAGCACTTCTTCCCTGTCATCTCAGTGTCTCTTCTTTGTTTTTCTTTTAGCTCAACAGAATTCACCAAAAATCCATGAAGGCTGGTGGGCATACAAAGAGGTGGTCCAGGGAAGCTTTGTTCCAGGTAAAAACACCCATTTTTCTTCTTTTATTTTTTAAGGAATTTTAATGTAAGATCATGTTATCTGCCGAATTTTACATTTATTGCACAGTATGTAATGTCCTGCCACAGGCAATGTAGTTTAAGTTTTGTGGGGGATGAATATTCCATCAAGAGAAAGCTTATCGGTGGCAACTTAACCTGAACATGTGTCTCTATCTTAGCCTAAATGCCAAGACTCTACTTTCTATAGGTGGCTCTGTTAGGGAGAAGCGGTTCGATGCATGAGTATGAGAAGGAAGAGGTATGAGATTTGTCTTTGGGCATTTGATTTAGTGAGGAAGAGCCATTTTTTTTTAACATTAATGAAATAGGAAGTCTGGAAGAGTTGATCGTGGAAAGGAAGCTTGCTGGGATTCATGCTGTCACTGATGTCATTTCAGCAGAAGCTGTGGTCAGATCTGGCCAAGCACCAGCTAAAAATAACAGACAAGGTGGATACTGTCAGCATGGGGGAAGAGGACAGAGAAGCAAAGGCTTAGTTAGAGTCAGAAATATTCCATTATTAGTTGGGACGTGGGATGGAGGGTCTTTGGTATAGTTATTCTTCACTATCCCACATCCTAATTATGGTCTTCATCCTTCAGTAGCTTCAAGACTTAAGTGGAAAGAGAGGCAGGGGAAGGGGCAAGGATGTTAAAGAGAAGGATGAAGGATGGAAGGAAGGGCAGATGAGCTAATTCAAAGTTTTTTGAACTGCTTAGACCTAATAGAGTAAGAAAGAAAGCTGTCAAGAAAAGCCCAAATGCTGTCCCTTTGCAGCTACTGGGAACAGATGGCCTGGAGTGTCAGTTAAGACCACTGTAGTTGGTAGCAAGTAGAAAGAAGAGTGTCCCAGGTCACTTGGTACATTCTTGGCTACTATCTTTCTTTTCCTCTTCATCTGTAGAGTTTATTACATCAACTATAAAAAGCTCAGTTAATAAACCTCTCTGAGTATCACTTTTATCATTTGTTTTATGAGAAAATAATATGAAATCTTGGCTCTTTCCAATGAGAGGAAAGCAGGAATGGGGAGGGAGTGTGGGTGACCCAGGAAAAAGCCATTGCTGCCCAATGGTCTCATATATTAATAGTAATATATATGC
>NW_006921672.1:1911111-1911637 GCF_000298275.1 Orycteropus afer afer
TGGGGATGGGAATGATCATGATTAGTTCTGGATGGACATTGAAAAATTTTGCTTTCCTGTTCTGTGTTTTTCAATGCAGATTTGCCCCTCTGTGGATTCGTTATTTCTATGATTTGACTTGGTAGTTGCTCCTAAGACAACCACAGAAAAGAAGTTTTATCTTTCCATAATGTGTTGATTTGAAAGAGTTCACTGCCAGCTTTATATGAGATATGTGTGTAAACGCTGCTACCTGGGAAGCAGCAAGCTGTAGAGGTCTGATCATGCAGTCTGGAGTCAGAGAGGTCCGGGCTTGAGTCTGGCTTCTCTGGCTTCCTACTCGTAGGACTGCCAGCAATCTCTCTAAGTGATTAACCACCCTCAGTCCCTGGTGTCTTCATCTGTAAAATGGAGACAAGGACTAAATCTACCTCATAAGGTTTTGTGAAGACTAAATTACATAATTAAGGTAACACTTATCATAATGCCTGGTGCATGGTGAGGGTCAGTATGTGTCAGTTTTGTTTGCATAGCTGTCATTATTTTA
>NW_006921672.1:1913042-1913731 GCF_000298275.1 Orycteropus afer afer
AAGTGTCTAGAAATAAGTGTCAGTTGGCATACCACTGTCAGTGTGTAACTTCAGCAAAGCTTGTGATGGATAGAAATATATGCACTCTATAGCAACGGCAAGTACAAAGTTGATTTACACAGGAATACCCTACTTAAATCAGTTTAATGTGAGTTGACCTACGGTGTCATGCACCATGTTTGGGTTAATAAAGAGGTAACTAAGATGTGGTTTTTACTCAATGAAGAATCCATAGGCGCAGTGTACCAAATGTGAGTGACCAATATGGCAGCATTGAGGATGAGAAAGACAGAGAGAGGTACATGGGAAGTACAGACAACAAATAAGAACCCTTTTGCATATACAGTATTGAGTTGTAAGTGAAGGCAAACGTGGGTATATGGATGGATAGATAGGTTGACAAGCTAAACAATTAGGTATATCTATGAAATGGGGAGTGTATCCAAGATCATATATAGGGTTGGCAGACAGTGGTCTTATAAGTTTATGTGAATGATCAGAATTCCCACGTGTATAGTAGAGCTGACAAGGGGCAAGGTTGTGGTCACTACTTGGTCACAGCCAGCTACCCAGAGTGACCGAGTAGTTGATCCTGTGGGCTTGGGACCATAGTCGCAGGGGACATCAAGCTCAATTGGCATAAGATACTATACAAAACATTGTTCCACCTCCTACTTTGGTGAGTAGCG
>NW_006921672.1:1914376-1918215 GCF_000298275.1 Orycteropus afer afer
AAGAAGAAGAATCCATAGGCTAAAGAGGAAGATAAACCACAAACCTATCACTGTGTGACAAAAGCCTTAACGAAGTTTATACAGGTGTTTTAACAGCGTAAAGAGAGTAATAACACTTTGTGATCCTTCCTGTGGGGTGTTCAGCAGATCTTATTGGTGACCTGCTTAACTCCGTCCTTCCACTACACCCCACACATAACCAAGGGCTACCTTGTTAGGCAAAGGTCCAGTGTGTTCAGGAAAGGAGCCCCTCCTCAACCTCAGAGGGTGAATCTTGGTCAGTATCTAAACCAATCAGGGTGATGATGCCAGTCCCTTTCCTGGCAGTGATTGGTTTATGAACATGTGATACATCATTTCTATCAGTGACCCATCAGGGGCAGCCTTTTGAACAAAACTGAGGACAAAAAACACACCGAAGATGGTAAAATGGAAAGTTAGAAAGAACCCAGATCTTTGATGGCCCCCTTTAGCATTAACCATGGGCTGCCTTGGTGGTATTCTTGTTAAGTGAGATTAACAAACCTCTTACTGTTTGGAGAAACAGCCAAGTACCTTTTACAGTACCAGTTATGGCTGTGGTGATGGGAGTATACTGTATTCCGATGAGGATGTCAGTGGTAGAATAATCAATGAGGTGAATTTTTAAAATTATCCAGCCAAGGGATGACAGATCCTAAACTAGGATTGCAAAACCAAAAAGATTGAGTTAATCATATTAGAAGGACTCAGTATGGGATTTGCTTAGTAGCACTTAAAGTATGTTTGTGCATATGTATCTATGTACATATATGTGTATATATGCATGTGTATATGTACATATTTAACTTACACATGCATATAACATGTTTCTAGATTATACATACACTTAACACATTTCAGAAAAAAAAAAAAAAAATACCAAATACTGTCTGTTAACCTTCCATCTATCCAAAACAGATCAAAAAAAAAAAAAAAAAAAGTAGACATTCTCTTTATAAAACGCACTTTGTTAGGAGCTGTGATAGCAAACAGAGACAGCCTATAACCTCTTGGAGCTTATAATCTAGTGGGAGAGACAGTTCTTCAAAATAATAAGCAGCCTCTGATAATTATTATTCCTTCTTCACATGGCAGTGTTTGAAAAGGGAGTTTCCTTCCTTTTCAGATAACAGAACCTGTGTGGGGGGGGATTGCTTTCATTTTAAAACATTAAATCATCACAGGGCAACGTGCTTTTTCAATTTCGTGGGCTCATGGGGAAGATGAAACATCTCTTTTCAAGCCTTTTGGTTTACTCATCCATCAAACTCTCTCTAGGTACCTGCTTTCCATCCTTGGACATTTCTCCATAATGGCCTCTTGGAGCTCAGGATACTGGGAAAGAGAAGGGGAAGCGTCTAATCAGGCTGTCAGTGTTGTCATGGAGTGTGTTTGAGCTACTTAGTCTGAGGACTCAAAAAGAGTTAGTAAGATTTTGATAGAAGTGAAAAAGTAATGTTACCAAGAGGAGAGCAAGGTAGACAGAGGCCTGGAGGCTTGGAAGGGAGCAGCTCACTGAAGTAAGAGGAGCCCGGGAGTTGGGAGGGCAGAAGGCACCACATCATGGAAGCACTTCAGTGCCACCTGGGTGTTTGAATATTACCCAGAAGGTACTGGAAGCCAAAGGAGGGGTTGAAACTACTGTAGAATTCCAGGTGAGAGATGAGGGAAGTGTTGGCCAAGATAGGAGCAGTGAAGACACTACAAAAAGTCTTAAAGTCAGGTATAAAATAATAATCAATATAATTACAAACTGCAGCAACTCTGCTGTAAAAGGAAAGCACTCAGGCTTTTGAAAACTCCAGCAAGGAGTTTCTGAGGTCAGGGAGGGCCTTCCCATGGAAGCTATGGGAAGCTGAAACTGGAAGATGAGGAAGGACATAAGCAGTGAAGTTTGGAGTTGGAGCTGTGTTCCAGGCAGAGGAACATTGGGTAAAGGTTTAGAGGCCAGTGAGGGCATGATATGTGTAAGAAACTGACCAAATTCACTGTGACAAAGTGGAGATCGATGGAGGCAGAGTGGTGGCAGATTAGCCTCGAACAGTGGTTAGGAGCCAAATCATGGAGGACCTGGTGGGCCACACTTAAAGTGTTTGGATAGAGTTCCTGGAATAAAGGGAGGAACATAAACATCTATAAGCAATTTATTCTTCCCCAGAGATCTGGAAAGTACCACAAGACCATGAAACTGAGTGTTTAAACAGTCTGAATGATTGAGACATTCTTAGCTGAGACTTCAGATCAGGACTGGGACTCCATGACAGCTTTGGATCCTGGCATCAACTACCAATGCTTTCTTTAAAAGCAAGTCGTAATTGTTCTCCCTAACAGGTAATCCCTCCCAAGATGCTATTTCCAACCCCTTCCTTGTTGGGTATTTTGAAAACATGAAGATTGTTAGAAGATAAAGGTAATTATATCTATTGGTTATCCAACTGTGGTTCAGCACCAGTGTCTAATTAACTGTGTTTTTTAAAAGGGCCAATGTTCTTTGCTTAAGAAAAGCATATTTTAGACCCACATTAGTAAGGAGTGTGAGTTCTCTCTTTTTCTGGCAATCTTTCTAGGAAGGGAAAGCAGGTGGATGGTGGGTGCATGTGTATGAGTACTGATCTAGGATGGCTTGATTGGGTCATTGCAACCCTCTCATTCCTCCATTGGGTAAGTGGTGCCTGGATTAGTTTTCTATTGAAGCATAACAAATGACCACACATTTAGCAGCTTAAAGCAATACATATTTTTTGTCTCATGGTTTCTGTGACTCAAGTCTGGGCATGGCTTAGTAAGGTCCTCTGCTTAAGGTCTCACAAGGCTGCAAGAGGTGCTTGATTCTGACTGCATTCTCTTTGAAGGTTTAGGGTTATCTTCTAAACTCATTCCACTATTTGGTAGAATTCATTGCTAGGCTCTTAAAAGCTGCCTATCTCCATCAGCAGTTTAAAAGAGTACTGTTTGCATCTTCAAGACCAGCTGCAAAGCATCTTGCTTGACATCTCTGCCTTCATGAAAGGGTTTATCCTGAACCTTTTTTTCTAAAGGTTGGATTTATCCAGGATAGTCTCCCTTTTGATTAACTCAGTGTCAACTGATGGAGAACCTTAGTCACATCTGTCCAATTCCTTCACCTTTTCCATATACCATGCCCTAATCATGGGGCTGAAATTCCATCATATTCATAAGCTCTGTTCATTATCCAGGTGGGGGAAATTATACAGGGTATGCACACCAGGGGGTGGGAATTTGATGGGCCACTTAGAATTGGCCTGCAACGGCGCCCTTCGTTCTTTCTTGTAGTATTGTTAATTGCTGTTGAGTTGATTCTGACTTATGGTGAACCAATGTGTGAAGAGTGGAACTGCTTCATCGGGTTTTCAAGGCTGTGACCTTTCACGAGCAGGTCCCCAGGCATGTCTCCGAAGGCATCTCTGGGTGGGTTCAAACTACCAGTGCTTCAGCTAGTAGTCAAGCGCTTAATCATTTGTGCCACCCAGGAACTCCTCCATATAGTAGAAGGCCATAAGGCTGTTAAGGTACACAATCTAAATTGATCAGAGGGTGGCATTTGAAGATGAAGTAGACATTGTTCTGGCCTAACATCCTTAAATTGAAATGTGGAAAATAGTGTTCCTTGGGCTGAAGGGTAAACTAAGAAGAAAACCAAAGATACTCCTTCGGCCCTTCAGATTTTTTAACTAGTGTTTTAAAATAGAATAGAAGGGCTGTGTTTGCACAGGGACATAGCTCAGGGGGTGGAGTGCATGGAGGGAAGGATACAGGGAAGAGGTAACTATAGGGAGGAAGTGGGAGGGGAGCTGTTG
>NW_006921672.1:1918661-1927476 GCF_000298275.1 Orycteropus afer afer
GATATATAAAGTCATTGTTTTAGTTTCCTATGGCAGCTGTAACACATTACCACAAACACAGAGGCTTAAAACAACACAGGTTTATTACTTTACAGTCCTGCAGGATAGATATCCTAAAATCATACCTTCTGGAGTTTGCTTCTATAGAGATTTACAGCTTTGGAAACCCAATGGGGGTTGCTATGAGTCAGAATTGACTTGATGGCAGTGAGTTTGGTTTTGATGTCATTTCTGAGGAGACTCTGTTTCCTTGGCTTTTCCAGCTTCTAGAGCCTGGCTCTTTCCTTGGCTCATGGCCCCTTCGTCCAGTCACTCTAACCTCTCTTTCCATTATCACATCTTCTCTGATGCCTGTCCTCCTGCCTCATACTTACAAGGATTCTCTGATTACATTGAGTCCACCTAGATAACCTTGGGTAACCTCCTCTTGTCCTGATCCTTAACCTAATTGTATTTGCAAAGTCTCTTTTGCTATGAAAGGTTCATCATCAGATTAATCTATTGCAAATCTATGTTCTCTCTAGTGCCTAGAGTGCTTCATAAGTGTCAAAACACTTACACTTCTTTACTTAATTCAGCCTTACAGCCCCTTCACCACTACTCCTCTTTTTAAAATGAGGAGCCAAACCAAGCCAGGAGAAATTATTGTCTAAGTTCCTACTGTAGTTCAGCATAGAAGAGGTCTCTTCTAAGTAAAGAACCAGTACTCTTTACTTCTGAACCAGTGATATTTCCATTGCAAATGTGTTTGAAACAACTCGTAGTGGATAGAATATCATTCTGCTCAGATCATCCTCTAGCAAAAAACAAACTAGGTAACAGACAAAAATAGAATAAAATGCTACATCAGCTCAATCCACTGAAAACTCCTCCACACAGATTCTCTGTAGGCATGACCTAGCAATTGTGTATTATTTATTTCATTTTAAATAGCCTTTCTAGTTATCATCTCATTTTTAAAAATTTTTCCTTTGCAATAATTTTATATTTACAGAGAAGTTGCATAGAGTTCCTGTATACCCCTCACTCTGTTTCCCCTAATGTTGAATCTTACATTACCATGGAATTCATCAAAACTAAGAAGCCAATGTTAACACGTTACTATTAACTAAACTCTGGATTTTATTTGGGTTTCACTGGTTTTACCTTTATCTTCCATTTTTCTGATCCAGGATCCTATCCAAGATACTATATTGCATGCAATCATCTTGTCGTCTTAGTCTCCTCTGGTCTGTTTCTCAGTCTTTACTGTTTTTTCATGATCTTGGGAGTTTTGATGAGTACTGGTCAGGTATTTTGTAAGTTGTACCCCGGCTTCTGTTTGCCTGATATGTCTCTCATGACTAGGTGGGGGTTATGAATTTTTGGGATGAAGACCACAGAGGTGAAGTACCCTCTAATCACATCATATCAGGAGGTACATGATATCAACATGTGTCATCTCACTTGTGACAGGAACATAAGCAGATATTTCTATCAACAGTCTGTAAACATGGAAGGCTCAGTGAGGCTAGAGATCTGTTTCTTGTTGTAGAACAAAGACATGGTGGTGTTGAGCCTAGAATCTAGGTTATTTGCATGGACAACTCGAATTTCTCAAACTGAATGGTACTGCAAAGCCCCCCAAAGTCCTGCTTGATGTCTCACTCTGTGACATAAATTTCTTTGCTATAAAATTATGTGAACTTTATGTTTTGAGAGTAGTATTTTAATTTAACTTCTCTAAGGAATAAAACTTGCATTTTAAAGAATCCTGTGCATGTTGTTTTGTCAAAGGAATGAGCATCTACTATTGGGGATACTAAAAAACCCAAACTGCTGCAGTCTAGTTGGATTCAACTTATAGCGACCCCTCCTTGAGTTTCTGAGGGAGTAGATTGCCCAATCTTCCTGATGAGGAGTGACTGGTGGGTTTGAACTGCCAGCCTTCTGGTTAGCAGTCAAATGCCTTAGGCACTATGCCACCAGAGCTCCCAATATTGGGGAGGGTCAGCTCTAATTTTGTAGGATCTTGCTCTTTAAAATTATTATTTTTTATCTGTTGTGCTTTCTTAAAGGCGAGTGGGTGAGTGGTTGGTTGAGCAAATGAATACTCTTCCTCTGCACTTGCTTTTGCTTACACATCTTCTTTTCTCCTTTGGATCATGGAAGTGGCAAGAAGTATCAGAAAATTCTTGCTAGCTTGGCTCATCCACTAACCAACCATGAAACCTTAGGCAAGTCATTTAGCATCTCAAAATCTTGATTTCCTCATGCATAAAGTCAGAGCATTGAGCCATATGATTTTCAAAGATCCATTTCAGCTCCAATATTCTCTGAGAGTTTGCTCATATGGTATAATATTGGCTTGAGAGAGATATTTAGAAGAATTAAGACATAGAATATTGATTTCATTCACAAGATAATTTTATTATGTTCTTAATAACAGATTGTGAAAATGGAGTCAGTGATGTAAGTATCTCTCGAGGTTTCTGGCTTCTCATCTCCAAGAGAAAGAAAATAGAAGTACATGAATTTATTCATCTCAGTATAGGAAGGTGATGTTACACTGACTCACCTTCAATTATAAATACTTTCAGTTATATTTTCTCCAGAAATTGGTATGTGTAGAGTTTAAAATTTACTCTGAGCTTGATATAGCTAGACACCCTGCCAGGCACTGGGACACAATTAAGAATAAACCTCAGCTCCTGATGGTAAGGAACTCACAGTCAAGTTTAGAGACAGACATGTAAAACAGGCCACCACTTGTCTGTCAGTTTTTCATACTGGGGTGGCTTGCATGTTGCTGTGAGGCTGGATGCTATGCCACTGATACTTCAAACACCAGCAGGGTCACCCATGGTGGACAAGTTTCAGTGGAGCTTCGAGACTTAAGACCAAATTGGAAAAAGGAAGGGGCCATTCACTTCTCAAAGAATTGGTGAGTGAAAAAACCTTATGAGTAGCAGTGAAGCACTGTCTTATATATTACTGGGAAACTTTATCAATATTCTTGAAACATTGTCCGATATAGTGCCAGAAGATGAGCCACTCCGGTCAGAAGGCACTCAACATATGACTGGGAAAGAGCTCCCTCCTCAAAGTAGAGTTGACCTTAAGGACATGGATGGAGTAAAGTTTTCGGGACTTCCATTTGCTGATGTGGCATGACTCAAAACATAATCATCTGATCCCATCATGGGAATAAGCACATCACAACAGCTTAAACCACACAGAATTGTGGTCCAGCCAAGTTGACACACAGCTCCAACTATCACACTCTACCTTCCATGTCAGTGAAAAAATGTGTAGGAATCAGCTAGGTGGACAAGATAAAAAAGGTCATTGGTAATGGCTTTAATCAAATCTGACCTGCAAAATAACAGACTGTAAACTCCTTGCTGGTAGTAAGCACTCTTATTTATCATTTTTGTCTGTAGCAGTCCTTATTATTACCAAACTTCAGAGCTATGTAGTGGAAAGTGCACTGGACTTGGAAAGTCATGGTTTGAGTACCAGTGGTGTGATGTTACTCAGTTACCCTGTTCCTTGGAGCCTCTGTTTACCAAACTGCAAAATGAGGACAATAAGACTTACGTCACAAAGTTTTTGTGAAATCAAATTCTGTAATGGACTTTGATATGTTTTATAGACTATGAAAGTCTTTAAAGTATCACTAGTTTTGTTACTTTTATAATTTTATGTCAGGGTATTGCGTTTCAAGGAAGGGACATTCTCAGATGTGCCAATACTCTCGGTTCCTAATCATCCTTCTTATCCAGGAAAGTGCTGTAAGCATTTTGAAGATACATTAACAGCACATTGTACAAAAGGTTCATCTATCCAGTTATGGACTGTTCCTCTTGGGTGGGGTTTTGCACCAGGTCTTCTCCAGAGGGACATGGTTTTCCTAGTGTCACACACCAATTCCTAGCCCAGTCAGTACATACTGCTCAAGTCAACTGAACACTTCAGAAGGACTTTCCAGTGGTGCAGTGGCATTAAAGCGGTATATTTTAGAGATTTCAGAAAACAATAATGAAACTCACTGAAAGTTTGATAGGCTTTTTATTGTCCCCATGTGTTGGAATTTCTAAAAATTCCAGTGATAAAATACTACCCCTCCAAAAAATATTTTGTTAGTATAATCTCTAAACAATTACTGTGGTCACTGTTAAGTTTTAATTATATGTGTGTGTGTGTATTTGCCTAACGCACTTGACTGCTAACCAGAAGGTTGGCGGTTCAAACCCACCAGCCACTCCTTGGAGGGAAGGTTGGGAAATCTACTTCCATAGTGATACCATCTCAGAAACCCAAAGAGGGGTCACTATGAGTCAGGTCTGACTTGATGGCATATAACAACAACAAATGTGTGTGTGTGTGTGTGTCTTCCAATTAGCATAATTTTTGTTACTTATTCTTTAATAAAATTTTTACTCTACAGAGAGTTTAATTCTGGAAACTCAATTTTTCAGTACACCTCCAACACACAGTGACTCAGTTCTATGTTTTTTTCCCAAGAGAAAGTTTCTAAGGATTCAGAATTGATGATCAACCCCTGTGGTACTCTGTATTCCTCTATTTAAATATTCAATTCAAATTAAACATTACCACTATGATTATAAAGATGAAGAAGGAGAACTTGAATTACATCAGTTCTGTTTGTGTGACTACTTGAAGTTTATATTTTGTTTTTAATATTTTTAAAGCAATGAAACAGTATGAACTATAAGCTATAATATTTTTGTTTGGAAAGGGCAATTTTCAGTTCATACATGAAATACTTGATTAAATCTGAATGGTGCCTTTAATATTGAAATGTCTTTTAAATTGTTTTTTTGTGTTAGAACAAAAGTAAAGTCAAGAAAAATGGTTGTTGATTATTATATGATTATTACTGAAAATAATTATGTTGGAGGAGAGGATGTTAGAAAATGAAATTGTTCAAGGTTCCTTGGAAACTTCTATTTTGGAGGACGAAGGCTTGTGGGGGAGGAGTGTTATATAGATGGTATAACTCTGCACTTGTGTGGAAAAAGAAAAAAAAAAAAACAACTATATGTGACATAATAGAAGCAAAATGAAGTAAGAAGAATACTGAACTGGGAGTCTGTTGACCAGCTTCCAGTACTGGTTCTGCTCCAGTTAACTGGAATCTTGGCAGTCACATAACCCCGTGGATCCTAACTTCATTCAACTTAAAATGCAGACATTGCACTGGATCATCTCTAAGGGCTCATCCACCTTTCTTTGGATTCTTTCTTCTGCTGCTAACAAGGCACATATGTATTGTACTCTGTTAGGAGTTAGAGAGGTTTACTGAAGGAAAAGCAACTTGAACTGGGGAGCAAAAATGAAAGTACAGGGTACTCCATCTTTCTGGAAGCAAAGATGAGCTTTTATATACAAAGTTAGGCATGACTGATGAACATTTCAAAAATAAATCTTTCTTCCTATCAGTTTCTTATCTCCTTCCAGAAGACCATCTGCACATACACAGTCTTTGAGGACCTTGTGTTTTTGTTACCTGCTTCTTACAATATCCTGAGCACATATGTTATTTTTCTTTCTATTTCCCTTTCCTGATTATTTGGAGTGATTGGGATTAACCTCTTATTGAGCGCCCCCCTGCCCCACACACAGCCCCAAATGCTTCTGAGTTTTAGAGTCTTGCTAATCATTGTGTGCACGCGCACGCACACACACACACATGTGTATATATATATATATATATATACACACACACACACAGGCTTGATATTAAATTCCACTATTATCTTTATAATGAATAGCATCATACAGAGGGAAAATCACAATCCTAAAATAAAAGGTTATTTATGTCCAGAGACTTAGTACCGATTTCATTTAGGATGACTGAAAAAATTTTAATCTGCTGGAAGTGGCAAATACTGTAGATACACCACTGTATACAGCATTAGGCTCAATAACTAAGAGAACTCATCTAAACACTGAGCTGCTCAAAAGCAGAGCCTGTGGCTGTCTTTAGTCATGAGTGACTTGGTCTTCTCTGTGGGAAGCTAACTAGCTGGCTCCTGGAGGGTTAAAATCCAAGGCGTTGAGGCAGTTACCTGCTGGCTTCCTAGCTAGATGAAAACTCATCCTTCCCTCCTTCTGGCAAAGCCTTACATTTGAAGGACTTGCATTGGTTGCCTTCACCAACCACAGATAAAGCATTATTGAGAAGCAGTGTGGTAAGCTGTTGGGAGTTACCTTTTAAGGGTAAATATTGTTCATTGGGTTGTTGTGTGATAATGGAATTGTTTATGGAAGACACAGCAGGGTGCTTCAACCCAGGTTGTGCCTTTTTGTCAGGTGAAAGATAATCAAAGGCAGCAAGACTGTGATCCCCGAAAAGGAATCCTACTTCTCACACATACAAAATGATGACAGGGACGTGCCGGCGGACTCCATGGAAAATAAATGTTCTATAACATTCTCAAAAAGACAGATTATCTAGCAGAATGTTGTACGCAGCATAGTGTGCTCTTATTTCCAAGGTTCAACCTCAGGTTTATCACTTTCAGCTAGCCAACTTCCCTGCCTCACCTCAGACTGGGTTTGCAGGGTGCCAGTGTGATTATAATGACTAAGAGCTTTGTTTCTCCCCACTCCTCCACTCCCTGTGAGTGGACAGCATGGTCCTTGTGATGACTATTGCATCCCAACTCCAAATTACTCTGCAAGTTGACATCCCTCCTCACTGAACAAAAGTAGGTCATCCATTCTGCCAAATGCCAAACCGTTGACTCCTTTTCAGCCCTGAGTGGAATCACCAATAATTTTCCTTTCTGGCATTTCCTCTTCCTTCTGGAAGAGTGCAGCATTTCCAAATCCACAGATTCTAGATCTGAGGTCTCCTTTGCCGTCTTCCACAAAGACCTGCTCTTGCTCAGGACACCTCCTAAAAGGTGGACCTCCAGAGAGCACCTTGCCTTGCCTTCTCCTCTTGTTACTGCCTCATTGGTCACCTCCTTCATTTCAGGATGTGTTATATGTGAGCCATGCTTTTCTTGTATTTGCTATATTTTACATTCCTTGGAACATAATGGAGAGCCTGTGTCATAATTTACATCAGTAATGTATCACATTATCATAATCTATTATGTATGATAATATAATAAATATATCAGTGTTGTAATATATTTATACTTCCTGGTCTTCAGTTGTGCAGTTTGTGTTACTGTGGCTACTTTTTCTTGAAAAAAATTCTTCGTGGAGGCCTCTAACATTCTGTTCCAATATAGACTGGTTGTTTTCTTAAACTTGCTGCTAGGCTTTCACATGGCCTTTTTTTCTTTTCTTTTTTTTTCCCCCTTCAAACTTGTGGGTTATTCCCCTTCTTTCTCATGTGTTGTAGTATTCTTTGTCTTGAATTTACTTTTTCATTTTCTGAACTCTATACTTAAGGTTTTTCTTTTTTTGACAGAAGGGATGTGTGTGTGTGTGTCTGTGTGTGTGTGTGAGAGAGAGAGAGAGAGAGAGATAAATTGCCTAGGTCCACAGATGTCCGTGGAGCTCTGGTGGCATAGTGGATAAGGCACTTGACTGCTAACCAGAAGGTCAGCAGTTCAAACCCACTAGCCGCTCCGCAGAAGGAAGATGGAGTGATCTACTTTCGTAAAGATTTATAGCCTCGGAAACCCAATGGGGGACACTATGAGTTGGGAATGACTCGATGGCAGTGAGTTTGGTTTTGATTTTACAGATGTCCAATTGAAGATCTTTTGCCTTCCCACTTGAACGATAGTTTGATAATAGAATTCTAGTTTCAAAAGCACCTTCTTTCACCATTTTCTAGGGATTACGCTACTGTCATCTAGCAAACAGTGTCCCAGATAAGAAGTCTGATGCTTTGGTGGATCAATGACCCCAGCAGTCCAGGTCCGATTTGCTTTAGGACATAATCTTTATTCTGGATGCTTAGAAATGTCATCGGGATATATCTAGGTGTGTATGTCTTTCTTCTTTTGTTTGTACTGAGCACTCTGAAATGTAGACTCCTACAGGGCGCAGATTTTTGTCCATTTAGGTCACTGATACATACTTAATGCTAAGAATAGTACTTAGTGCAAAATAAGAACTCACTAAATGTTATGGAATATATAAACTAATATTCAAGTCTTTCTGGGAAAGTTTTTCTATTCTTTTTTTCACACACACCCCCCCCCCATATGTTCCTTCTGGTCTATCATTCTAAATAGATTTTGGAATCATTACTCTTGTGCGTGGCCCACAGACTATTCCTTCTCCCTGTACTTTTACCTGAAAATTTGATGTTTCTCTGAGGGACCAATGAAAAGTGAAGAACTAAGGCTCTTACCACTGCAAGGCTCTTATTCTCTGTTTTTATTATTTATTCATTATTTTATTAAATCTGAACCTGTCTGCTTGCTGTCTTCCAAAAATTCCTGGCCCTGATAATGGTACTTATTTATAATTATCAGTTCTTTTTCTAATAGCTTTTTTGTAATTATATCTGGGATCTTCTGTTGCCACGAAACTAGCTCTTTCTCTCTAACTCCTCCATTAATTTAATGGCTCCTCAGGTCTAAGAGGGAAGTCATTGCCTTTTGAGTAGGATTGTTGAATGTCTGTCTTGCTTGTTTTCTTTCTTTTATTCTATGGTTAACAGATAACATTTTGACCCAGGGACTGGAGTGGGGCTGGGTATATAGTCGTGACCAAAACAAATACAGCCTTGCCCTCTCAGAGCTTACAGTCTAGTGAGGAGGTAAACATCAACCAAATAAGCACAAATTAAAAACATATTTACAAAGTAGGATACATTCTCTGAAGAAAGAGTGAGAAA
>NW_006921672.1:1932651-1936173 GCF_000298275.1 Orycteropus afer afer
TCAGTTCTACTCTTTGTCTTTCAGTGTGTTATCTAGTTCTGAAAATTTAGTATTAATCTTCTGAATTTCTATCTGTAGAGTTTATATCATTTCTAATTTTTCATTTATTTTGTCATTTTGTTCTTGTAGTTTCTTCTGAAATTTTCCTAAGGTTTTGTCTGTTTTCCTCAATTTTGTCAGTGTTTTCCTTGATTTGTCTCTCTCCTTTGAATGTACCTAAATATAATTCTTTTGAATTCCTTATCAGAGAGTTCCAATGCTGCATCTTCCCTAGCGATGTGCTTCAGGTTTGTATCCTGGTCCCTTATTTCTCCTGCTTTATCTTGCTTCTTTGTGTGGACTGTGATGCTCTGTTGTTCCCAAGGCATTATAATATTTTTGTGTTTCTATTTAATTGGTGATTGTGTGATGGAGTGACTTGCCCACAATTTTCATTTTCTTTGTTTTGTTTGGATGTTATCTACATAAGTAGGGTACTGTGCTGTGGTCCTCTATTTGCTAGTTGGCAGCACTCATACACTCACCACCTGTCTCCTTTTCCATTGTGAGCCTCCCATATGATCCTGGCATCCTTGGCAAATGGAACCTATTCTTAGGTCCCTGGAATCCGAATGAGAATGCTGTCACTTTTAAATCCAAAATGAATGCCACTTGTAAACATTCAAAATGGCTGCACACTCGGTCACTTTAATATCCAAAATGGC
The DNA here is from genome assembly GCF_000298275.1 of Orycteropus afer afer. NCBI lineage: Eukaryota > Metazoa > Chordata > Mammalia > Tubulidentata > Orycteropodidae > Orycteropus > Orycteropus afer. Next base: position 1,933,356 of record NW_006921672.1, read on the forward strand.
CACCTCTTGTAAACATTCAAAATGGCTGCAACCTCTGCTCAGCCAAAAATCCACAGCTCAGTTTGTCTATCTCCTTGCTGTTTCCCTTCCTAGTCATAGGCCACCAGCGTAATCATCCCTACAGCCCTTGGTGACTAGAGCTGATCTTTCAGTCAATTCTCAGGTCCCAACACCACTTAGAAATATTCAGGCTGTTGGTCTTGTCAGAGTAGCTGACAGTCCACTGCTCCGACTGTCTCCATACTCATTGTTTTCATTCAGATTTTTCCACTAGTTGGTGGCTAATACACTTCTGTTACTTCCTTTCAAATCTCAGGTCTCCAGGATTATCTTCTGTATCTCTGTCAACTGGTTTCTCTTTTCTTCATTGAAGTGGGTTGTATAGCTTGTCTGCCTATTCTGCCATCTTACCGGCAGAAGTAAGTCTGTTGGAGGTAGTCTTGACAGAAGGAAAAATGAAGAGAGTTTTGAAGGATGACTCTTAAATTTGGAGATTGAGCTATTGAGTGAATGGTGGTGCCATTATCTGAATTGGTAAAGATTCTGGGGGAAGTAAATTTGGGATAAGGAGAGCCAGATATTCTGTGTTAACCATGTTCATTTTGAGATGCTTGTGAAACATTCAAGAGGAGGTGTCATGTTGGCAAGAGAGGTTTGATGGGATTTATACATTTTCTTCCTGCCAACATACAAATAATATTTAAATCCTCTGAGTGACTGAGATTGTCTAATAAGAAAACACAGCTCACAGATGGAAGATTAAGCACTGATAAAGGCTAGCATTTTATGGGATTGACAGAGATGGAAGAAGTTCTTTCCACTGTGACAACCTGAGTTAATTTAGGGCTTCTTGAACATGAAAAACATTTATATAGCACTTTGTGTCACCACTTCCCATCTGTCCATTTGTTGTACTGTAGCAGCTGTATGTTGCTATGATGCTGAAAACTATGTCACCAGTGTTTCAAATACCAGCAAAGTCACCCATGATAGACACTTTTCAGGGGAGCTTCCAGACCACAATAGACTGGGAAGAAAGACCAAGCAATCTACTTCCAAAGTTCAGCTAATGAAAACCCTATGAGTCACAAAAGAATATAGTCCTGCTGGACTCAAATATACCAGCGATCATGAAGATGAAACAGGAACAGGCAATATTTCATTATACATGGAGTCCCCATGAGTTGGAGCCAACTCCAAGGCAAGTAACAATAACAACAACTTCATACCAGGCATGATTATAAGTACTTTGTAAATGTTATCTCATTTATTCGTAACAACCATCTCATGAAGCATTTATAATGACTAATCCCATTTAATGGGAGCTCTGGTAGCATAGTGGCTAAGGCAGTTGACTGCTAACCAGAAGGCTGGCGGTTCAAACCCACCAGCCACTCCCCGGAAGGAAGTTGGGGCAATCTACTTCCGTAGTGATGCTGCCTTGGAAACCCAAGAAGGGGTTGCTATGAGTCGGGTACGACTCGACAGCACATAACAACAACAACAACAATCCCATTTAATATCTTACTATAATAAGATAAAGAAATGGGGACATATGGAGGTTTAGTACTCACTCAGTGTCTCGCAGCTGCTAAGTGATAGAGTCAGGACTCAAACACAGGCACTCTAGCCCCAGAAGTCACATTCTTCACTATTTAGCATTCTTTGGTCTTACCTGGATTCAATGAATCCATTGATAAATAAATGAGGAAGGTGAGAATGGAATATATCTGCTATTTTTTCACCTTGTATACCTGATTCTTATTGAGTATTGACACTTAAAAACAATCTGTTGCCAGGACTCGGTCTTTAACTCCAGAGTAGTACTTTATCTTTCAGAATATTGTGATTAACTGTTAACTAGTCTTTATTTTCTTCCTACATCTATTTTTTTTTTTTTTACCTATTGCAACCAGATAAATCACAGCACAACTATCTCATGTTATTTCCTTGATCAAAACCCTTCAGTGACCTCACATTCCTTCCAGGGTCACTCTCCTCTCCTGGTATCCAAAGCCATCTGTAATTTGGCTTCCACTTCCAAGCTCATCAGTCACAATTCCCCAGTATGGAGCTACTGCTGTCAAGCTGGACTAAATTAATTATTCCCTGGATATCAGCATCCTCAGCTCGGTAGCTTTGTCATGCTGCTCAGCACATTTAGAATCTCTCCTTATTGTACACCACCTAAGGGCTCCCGTCCCCTGCCCTCTCTTTCCACTCAGCTGTAAGGTCACTAGTCTCATGATTCCCTGCTTTTTAGAGGGAATTGATCAAATGCTCTCCTGAGCTGTTACACTCTGCTTGGTACTCTTTGCAATAGTTACCACATTCTGAATGTCATAGGTATTTATATGTACAGATGGTCAAGTCTGGTGGAGCAGGTCCTCTGTATCTTTCCACTCTTCTGCCATGTCTGCACAGTACCTGACTCCCTAGCTGACTTGAAGTCGGAGCTTCAAGTGTTTACGTACGTGATAAACAGATGCAGGCTTTCCCTGTGAGCTGCTTTTTCCTATCTGACTAGTATCCTGCAGAGAGCACTGCCCTCTTTGTCTTGCTTTCTAGTGGAATGGCTCTACTTGTCAAATGCATTCACATTGTAGAGTGATTTATTACATCTGTTCCTCAAACAGACACTCAAACCAGAGACACTAAGTGACTGACTCCCCAGTTAAAGCCTTTTGCAAATAGCTTGAACTTGGGACAAGATTTTTTTTTTTTTTTTTTAAACCAGTTTGCCTTTCAACAGATTGCCTTTCAGATATTTCAGGAAAAGAAATAAAAGGCCAGTAAAAGTTGTTTTTTTTTTTTTTTT
>NW_006921672.1:1937603-1940811 GCF_000298275.1 Orycteropus afer afer
TTCCTTCCAAGGAGTGGCTGGTGGGTTTGAACTGCTAGCCTTCTGGTTAGCAGTCAAGTGCCTTAGCCACTATGCTACCAGAGTTCCCTAAGCATGATGCTTTTAAGATTGATCCATGTTGTTGATTGTAACAATAGTGTATTCCTTTATAATGCTGTGCATGCTCTATGAATGGACTACATTCATTGATTTTTGGATATTTGACTTGTTTTAGATTTTTCTCATTACGAATAAAGCTGCTGCGAATGTTTATGTGTAAGTACTTGGGTGAACGTATGTTTTCATTTCTTTTGAGTAAATACCTGTTAGAGGAATTTATGAATTATTTGGGAAATATATTTCATTTTATAAGAAGCTGCCAAACTGTTTTCCAGGTGACCATACCATTTTGCATTCTCACCAATAGTGAATGAAAGTTCCAGTAATTCCTCATCCTTGTCAACACTTGGTCTTATCAGTCTTTTTGACTTTAACCATTGTAGTGGATATGTAATGGTAGCTTTTTATGGTTTTAATTACATATTTTCCTAATAATGTCAAGCATATTTTTTACTTATTTAGCCTTCATGTGTCTTTTTTGGTGAAATATCTACTCAAATGTTTGCTCTTTTTAGTATGGATTTTTTTTTTTTTTTTTTTTTGATTGATTTGTAGATCTTTATATATTCTGGATATAAGTCCTTTACTGGATGCATGTTTTGAAAATATTTTCTCCTAATCTGTGGCTTTATTTTCATTTTCTTATTTTGAATGGAAAACATTTTTAAGTTTGATGAAGTCCAATTTGTGAGCTAGGCAATTATTATTAATGCAAAGTAACAAAGATTTTTTTTCCTGATGTTTTATTCTAGTGGTTGTATAAATATAGATTAGGGATTTAGGACTATGTTCTAGTTTGAGTTAATTTTTGTATATAGTTTGCGGTAAGAAGGCTTATGAATATCCAGTTGTTCAAGTCCATTTGTTGAAAAAAAACTTTTCCTGTTGAAATTCCTTGAAGATCTTTTTGAAAATCAATTGACCATATTTGTGTGAGTCTATTTCTGGACTCTATTCTGGTCTATTGATGTCTCTCCTTTCACCAAAAGATGTTGTCTTAATGACTTAGCTCTATCAGACAATGTAAATACATCTTCTAACCTTTCTTTTTCAAAATTGTTCTGACTGATCTAATTTTCAGCCAAATTAAATACTTATATTTTTATATCAAATTTAGAATCAACTTGTTGAATTCTACAGAATGAAAAATGAATAAGTAAACCTTTTGGTATTTTAATTGTAATTGAGTTGAATCTCTAGTTAAATTGAGGGACATTTGACATCGTAACACTTCTTAGCCTTCTGATCCATGTACAGGATATATGGTCTTCGATCTATTTAGATAGTTTCAGTTCTTCTTAGCCATGTTTTGTGTTTTGCAGTGTACAAATATTGCACATATTTTGTGAAATTTATCCCAGGGTATTTATTTGTTATGCCATTGTAAATTTTACTTTTTTCTGATGTTTAATTTTTAAAATTCAAATTATTTTTACTACACAGAAATATATTGATACATATATAGACCTTTATCCTGTGACTTTGCTAAATTTACATATTCTTTTTTTTTTTTTTTACAGTAGATAATCATGTTTTCTGAAAATATAGTTTAACACATCCAGTATGCATGCTTTTTAATTACTTTTCTTGTTTTCTGGGACAACTAGAACCTCCACCACAATGTAGAATAGAGGCTTTTAGAGCATATATTGTCTTTATGTTTCCAATTTAGAAGGAATACAGTATTTTCCCATGGAGCACTATTCCACCAGAGCTCCCAAGTATAATAATAGTAAGTTTTTAATTGACAGTGTTTATCAAGTTGAGGGAGTTCCCTTCTGTTTCAAGTGTGCTGAGAATATTTTTATGAATGGCAATTGACTTTTGTCAAAATTTTTTATGCATCCATTAAGAAGTCCTTGTGATATTTTTTTAATGCATTTTATTGAAATATAATTTATGTACAGTGAAATACACAAAACTAAAGTGACATGGGTCAATGCATTTTTTTTTGTAGTGTTGTCTCCCTTCCCCTCCCACCTCTCACAACCAACAAAGAAAGTTTCCCTCCGTATATAGACCTTACCTTGACTCTCCACAACAACAAACTAATTCTATATTTGTCCTTCCATGATTGATTTATTTCACTCGGCATAATGTCCTCCAAGTTCGTCCATATTATGTGGTGTTTTGCAGACTCTACATTATTCTTTAGTACTGCATAGTATTCCCTTATGTGTATGTATCATAGTTTGGTTATCCCCTCTTCTGCTGATGGGTGTGTAGGTTATTTCCATCTTTTTGCTATTGTAAATAGTGCTACAATGAACATGAATGTGCATATGTCTGTTCCTAATCTGGCTCTCACCTCTCTAGAATATATACCTAGTCATGGGATTGCTGGGTCAAATTGTATCTCCAATTCCAGCTTTTTAAGGAATCACCATATTGCTTTCCACAGTGGTTGTATCACTTCACAGTCCCACCAGCAGTGTATGAGAGTCCTAATCTCTCTACATCCCTGCCAGCATTTTTTATTTTCTCTGTCATTGAACCTTGCCATCAGTGCTGGAGTGAGACGGTATCTTATTGTTGTTTTCGTTTGCATCTCTCTGATGGCCAATGATTGTGAGCATCTCTTCAAGTATTATCTGGCCACCTGAATATCCTCCTTGGTGAAGTGTCTATTCATGTCTTCTGCCCATTTTTCAATTGAGTTGTTAATTCCTTTGGTGTTGAGGCAATGGAGTTTTCTATGAGTCTTAGAGATAAGTCCCTTGCCAGATATGTAATTATCAGCAAACATGAATTTGTTGTTGTCATTTTTGTTATGTGCTTTTTCGTGGTGTCTATTTCTTTGTTCCATATAATTTCCTATGCTGAGTTCATTTTGTTTATGAATCGTGTTATCACTTCCTTCATTGCTATTGTTTTAGCATTTGCTAAATATTTGTGCTGGTCCACCTTTCTATTTTGATGTGAAGGTTTTTCATTTTTCTTTGAGGTTACCCTGTGATTTTTGGTTTTCTTCCCAAGTTTAGAACAGTCCATTCTATCTTGTAGTTGTCTTGACTTCCCTACCATCTAGAAGTTCAGTAACAACACAATTTTTTCCCTCTTTTTTGTTTGTCAATTGATGTCTCTGGTTCCCTGTTCACAATCTTGTAGG
>NW_006921672.1:1941801-1948915 GCF_000298275.1 Orycteropus afer afer
TCCTTATTAGGGAGTTCCAATGCTGCATCTTCCTCAAGGATGTGTTTTGGGTCTGTATCCTAGTCCCTTGTTTCTCCTGCTTTATCTTGCTTCTTTATGTGGACTGTGATGCTCTGTTGTCTCTGAGGCATTGTGACATTTTTGTGTTTATATTTAATTGGTGATAGTATGCTGGAGTGACTTGCCCACAATTTTAGTTTTCTTTGTATGTTATCTACTCAAGCAGGGTATTGTGCTGTGCTCCTCTATTCACTAGTTGATAGCACTTATACACTCACCACCTGTCTTCTTTCCTTTTGTCAACCTCTCATATGTCCCTGCTGACCTTGGAAAACAGAGCCTGTTCTTAGGTCCCTGGAATCTGAATAAGAATGCTGTCACTTTTAAATCCAAAATTGTTGCCACTCATAAAGACTCAAAATGGCTGTGTCCTTGGTCACTTTAAATATCCAAAATGGCCACCACTCGTAGACATTCAAAATTGCTGGGCCCTTGGTCACTTCAAATATCCAAATTGGCCACTGCTTATAAACTTTCAAAATGGCTGCACCCTTGGTCACTTTAAATATCCAAAATGGTGCTGTGTGTAAAGAGTCAAAATAGCTGTGCCCTTTGGACAGTGAAAAGTCAACAGCTGAGGTTGTCTTCCTCCTTGTTGTTTCCCTTCCTAGTCATAGGCCACCAGCACAGTTTTTCCTGCAGCCCTTGGTGACCAGGGCTTATCTTTAGTTCAGTTCTCAGGTCCCAACACCAGTTGGAAATATTCAGGCTGGTGGTCCTGTCAGAGTAGCTGACAGTTCACAACTCCGACCATCTCTGTATTCACTGTTTTCATTCAGGTTTTCCACTAGGTGGTTCCTAATCCACTTCTGGATAGTTTCTTTCAAAGCTCAGGGCTCCAGAATTATCTATTGTATCTCTGTCAATTTTTCTTTTCTTTGTTGAAGATGGTCTGTGTCGCTTGTCTGGCTATTCCTCCATCTTACCAGACGTCCCATATGATCTTTTATTTTTAATCTTTTAATATGGTGCATTATTCTGATTGATATTGAAATGGTGAACCTATCTTTTATTTCTGGGATAAATATCACTTGCTCATGATATGTTGTTTGTGTTGTTGTTAAGTGTCTTTGAATTGGTTCCTTCTCATAGCGATCACATGTACAACAGAATGAAACACTGCTTGGGGTCTGCACTGTCCTCACAATGGTTGCGGTGTTTGAGCCCATTGTTTCAGCCAGTGTGTCAATTCATCTCATTAAGGGTCTTCCTCTTTTTCACAAACCCTCTATTTTACAAAGCATAATGTCCTTCTTCAAGGACTGGTCCCTCCTGATAACATTTCAAAAGTATGTGAAATGAAGTCTTACCATCCTTGCTTCTGAGGAGAATTCTGGAAGTACTTCCTCAGAGATGAATTTGTTTGTTCTTATGAAAGTCCATAGTATAAGGTTGTTCATGTGTCTTCCACCAATCCTGATGTTACATTCTTTAGCCCAGGTTTTGGGTTTATTTACTCAGCATACAAATTGAATGGAAGGTATGGTGAAAGGAAACAATGTTGACATGTATATTTCCTGAGTTTAAACCATGTATTATCCCCATATTCTGTTCGAATGGCTGCCCTTGAGCTGTTTACAGGTTCTGCGTGAGTACAATTAAATTTTCTTAGTTGAAGGATGGGAATTCCCATTGTTCAAAATACTTTACATAATTTGTAATGATCCACACATTTGAATGCCTTTGCATGGTCAGTAAAACACAGGTAAACATCTTTCTGGTATTGTCTGCTTTCACCCAACGTTGTTCTCACATCAGCAGTGATATCTGTTGTCCTAATTCCTCTTGTGAATCTGGCTCAAATTTCTGGCAAATTCCTATTTTGTACTCTTGTAACTGTTTTTTAAATTATCTTCAGCAAAATTTTACTTGTATGTGATAATAATATATTTCTTGGCAGACTAGTGAGTACTTGATCATTTCATCACCCTGTTGAAGCATCTCAATTGGTGTTTTTTCAATTATTGGAGCTTTGTTTTACCAGTTCCTTCAGTGAAGCTTGGACTTCTTTCTTCAGTACCATCTGTTCTTGATCATATACTACCTCCTGAAATGGTTGAATATCTGTCAATTTTTTTTTTAGTGCAATGACTCATTGTATTCCTTCCATCTTCTGATGCTTCCTGTGTCATTCATTATTTTGTTTGTAGATTTTTTCAGTATTACAACTCAAGGCTTAAATTTTTCCTTCAGCTTTTGTACCTTGATAAATCCTGAACATATGCTTTCCTTTTGGTTTCTTAACTCTAGATCTTTGCATATTTCATTATAATACTTTACTTTGTCTTCTTGAGCCACCCCTTGAAATCTTTCTTCACTTCTTTTACTTCATCATTTGTTCTATATGCTTTAGCTAATTTGTGTATAATAGCAAGTTTCAGGGTTCAGCAAGTTGGTGGAATAGGCAGACAAGCTATATAGACTGCCGGCAACAAAACAATGAGAAACCAATTGAAACTGATACAGAAGACAATCCTGGAACCCTGAACATTGAAGGCAAGGATGAAGAAGTAGATTAAATACCAAGTAGTAGAAAAACCTGAATGGAAACGGTGAGTTAGGAGACAAACGGAGCTGTAGACTGCCAGTTGTTGTGAAGGCACAGCCCTTTTGAATATTTCCCAGTAGCAACCAAAGAATCAGCTCTGCTCACTAAAGAATGCATGGGCAAGGACTGCAGGTGATACCTCACAACCAGAAAGGAAAACAGCGAAGAAGGAGAAAAAGAGACTTGTGGACTGCAGTGGCTGTCCCGATGGCACAGCCATTTTGAATATTCGCAGGCTGGTGGTCATGACTATTTTCAGTATATGCAGGTGGCATTGTTATCAGGATAGTGACACATGAGTAGGCCCCACCCTCCAAGGACAGCACAGGCAGGTGCACTAGAGTGTGATGACTAGGACAGTGTGATATTCCCCTTGTTACTCTTATACCCCACCACACACTGGGTGAACAGAGGTGTAGCCATACTCCACCACCATCCACCCTTTTAACCAGCAGGAATTTCATCTCAGTCTTTGCCCTGACAGAGCCTGGGTGCCACACCCCTCCCCTATACAATTTTGCTTTTGATTGTTTATTTTGAAATGATACTTTTTATCTTCTTCCCTTTTTGTATTTTTCTCTTTGCAGTCCCTGGTTCTTGTTTTTTTTTCCTTTTTTTCTCTTTCATCTTCTTGATTCCCGTTTTTTCTTTCTTTTGGTTCTTTGCATACCTTGTTTTTCCTTTTGCAGTTTTTCCATTCCATTTTTTATTTACTTTTCTTTGACAATTGCTCATTTCTTTCTGTTAGGTATCCAATGCCAAGAGGAGCAGGACCAGAGTGAATTGTTAGGAAAAAATAAGTTTTATTAAATCATCTGTCCAGCAGATGGGCTGAGGCTTAAAACAGCATCAGCCCTAATCCTGTCTCCGCAGGGTGCTAAAGTAGTGTTTTAATGCAGGAGGTAGATTGCCTGAATGCAGAGGAGGAAACTAAATGCACGGGGGAGGAGGGGGAAACAAGACAGAAGCAGGAACTGAAACAAAGGGGAAGGGGCGGAAGTTGGGTGCAGGGGATAGGGACAAGGCAGAGGCGGGAACTGGACACAAGGAGAAGAGCAGAAGCTGAGGAAATACAGCCTAGGTAGAGAGTGAAAAATTTACTTATTACTCTCATTCCTCATTCCCCAGATATTGTAGCTTTTTTTTTTTTCCCCTCTCTCTCTTTTACTCATTATCTTTCTTTTATCCTTTTATAATATATTTTGAAAAATTTTCTTCTCATTTATTATATTACATTGTGTGTGTGTGTGTGTGTGATCCTATTTATTTATGTGGATTGAGATTTTTGTTCTCTTGCTTTTATATTTTTGGTGTTTTTTTTATTTATTTATTTTTGTCTAACTGAGTGGAAGACAGCAACTATTCCAACTCAACCCAACCACATCTGTACCACCTGAAGCCCCATCTACTGAATGATGGCCATCACTTGCTTTGCCACCAATTGACCAACAAAAGACAATGGGCAATACCAGCTCAATTCACCCTCAACTTGGTCTTACAAACAGCTAACAGAGATCTGTGCACACATTCTCATTTTCTTTTATACTTTAAATGTAAATACAATACTACCACAATATCTTGGAGACAGCAGATCATCACAGTCCACACAAAGAAGCAGCAGCAAGGTAATGTAGTAGAAGCAGGGAGCCAGAATACAAACCCTGAAGACGTCCCTGAGGAAGAAGCAGCATTGGAACTCCCTGATAAGGAATTCAAAAGAATTATGTCTGGGTACCTTCAATGGACTGAGAGATAGATCAAGGAAAACACTCACAAAATTAAGGAAAACACAGAAAAAAAAAAAACTCTAGAACAGTTTAAGAAAACAATACGAGAGCAAATGACAAAACAAACAAAAAATATTGGAAATGATACAAAAATAACAAGTAGAAATCCAGAAGATTAATACGAAGATTTCAGAAATAGATAATACACTGAAGTGGCAAAGAATAGAATTGAATCAATAAAAGAAAGAATTAATGAGATTGAAGACAAACACCTCAATACTTTAGTAAGGGATCAATCAGAGAAAAGATCAAAACAAAATGTAGAAAGCATAAGATTCATGTGGGATACTATCAAGAGGAATAATCTATGTGTAATTGGAATTCCAGAACAGAAAGAGACGAATAAAACCACTGAGAAAATTGTCAAAGATTTGTTGGGAAAGAATTTCCCTAATATGATGAGAGACAAGAATATATCTATTCAAGAAGTTCAGTGAACCCCAAATAGGGTAGACCCCAAAAGAAAATTACCAAGACACATAATCAAGCTCACCAAAACCAGAGACAAAGAAAGAATCCTGAAAGCACCATGTGAGAAAAAAAAGTTACCAATAAAGCAACCAATAAACCTAAGCTCTGATTTCTCTGCAGAAGCCATGCAGGATAAAAGGCAGTGGGATGATGTATATAGAATACTGAAAGAAAAAACTCTCCAACCAGCAAAATTGCCTCTCAAATTTGAAGGTGAAATTAGGAGAGTTGCAGATAAGCAGAAATTTAGGGAATTTGCTGAAACTAGACTAATATTACAAGAGATGTTAAAGGGAATCCTGATAGAGAACCGAAAACAGCTAAAAAAACCAATGATTAACACACATAATGACACCAATCCGTTTATAGAAGTATCCAACATCATATAAGCTTACAAGAGCACAAACAGGGAGTCAGAGGCATCAATTGGTAAATGAGGACATGCACAAACCAAACAGAAGGAATAAATAGTGTAGTTACACAACTGATAGTGAGAAAGTCAAGATGATCTCCAGATAGAACAGACTGTTTTAAACTTGAAGAAAATAATGTATTACAAAGAGTTTTGGTTATATCTGGCTACTCTAACAGAATATACCACAAATGAGATGGCTTTAACAAACAGGAATTTATTCTCTTACAGTTTTGGAGACTAGAAGTCTGAGTTAAAGTGCCAAGCTCTAGAGGATGAGTCTTGGGCTTGAGGTCTGCCACTTGCTTCTAGCCCATTGGGGCTGGAGGAATATCTTCTCTGAGGCTGTTGCTGACTGCTGAGGCTGACAAACCCAAGGTTAACACATAAAATGGTACAGTCCCAACGTTATCAAACCACATGGCAGGTAGCTGAACAGCGACTTGGTACATGTGGGATTCAAGCATGCCAAAAGCTGCAGACCATTCCCAAAGCTTTGCCTTATATGCTGAAATCAGACCACATCCCAAAAACTGCTACTCAAGGCAGATTCCACCATGGAGTTGACTGCCAGTCGTATCGTGGGGAACAACTCCAATCGGCTGTCCAGCAACTCAAAACCATGTGCAGCCAGTTGACACATAACTTAACTACCACACAAGGTAACCTCAAAGAAAAATAATAAACTTCACATCAAAATGAAAAAGAGGACAAACACAAATACTTAGCAAATACTAAAACAATAGTAATGAAGGAGATGATTAGCCAACTCATAAACAAAATGAACTCAGCCCAGAAAATTATATGGAACAGAGAAATCAACAACACCATGAAAAAACACTAAACAAAATGACATTAATAAATTCATACTTGTCATTAATCACATTGAATATCAATGAATTAAAGGTGCCACTCAAGAGATGGAGAGTTGCAGACTGGATAAGAAAACATGACCCATCCATATGCAGTCTACAAGAGACTCACCTTGGAAACAAAGGCAAAAATAGACTAAAAATCAAAGGTTGGAAAAAGATATACCAAGTAGATATCAATCAAAAAAGGGCAGGAGTGACAATGTTAATTTCTAATAAAATTGACTTTAACAGAAAAACGACCATAAAAGACAAGGAAGGACAATATGTAATGATTAAAGGATGAATTGAACAAAAGGACATAACCATGATAAATATCTACATGCCCAATGAAAAAGCCCTAAAATACATAAATCAGACTGTAACAGAACTGAAAAGATAAGAAAAAGGGTCCATAGTAATAGTAGGAAACTTTAATATACCAATTTCAGTAAAAGAGATAGAATAATTAGAAAGAAACTCAGGAAAGATGCAGAAGAACTAAACAATACAATCAACCAACTTGACCTTATAGACATCTACAGAGCACTCCACTCAGCAGTAGCAAAATATACATTCTTTTCCAGCACACATGGACCATTCTCAAGGATAGACCATATGTTAGGCCACAAAGCAAGCCTCAATAAATTTAAAAACATTGAAATACTGCAAAGCATCTTTTCAGATCACCGTACTATAAAATTAGAAATCAACAATAGGAAGACCAATGGAAAAAGAGCAAATGCATGGAAACTGAGTAACACTTTCTTTAAAAATGACTGCATAATAGAAGAAATTAAAAAATGAACTTAAAAAATTCTTTAAATGAAATGAGAATGAAAATACAACATACCAGAATCTTTGGGACATAGCAAAAGCAATGATCCGGCAGCAATTTATAACAGTAGATGCACACATCAAAAAAGAAGAGTGAGCCAAAATTAACACCTTAACTCAAAATCTACAACAATTAGAAAAAAAGCAG
>NW_006921672.1:1950660-1952471 GCF_000298275.1 Orycteropus afer afer
TTGGCTGATCTTTGACAAAGGGCTGAAATCTATTAAATGGGGAAGAGATAGATAGTCTCTCCCACAAATTGTGCTGGCACAACTGGATATTCATTTGCAGAAAAATTAATCAAGATCCACACCTCACGTCATATGCTAAAACTAACACCAGATGGATCAAAGACTTAAATGTGAAACCTTAAGACTATAAAATTCATCAGAGAAAAGGTAGGGTCACACATGTTGTTGTTGTTGTTATGTGCCATCAAGTCGGCCCCGACTCATAGCGTCCCCTCCTTGGGTTTCCGAGGTAGTATCACTACGGAAGTTGGATTGCCCAACCTTCCTTCTGAGGAGTGGCTGGTGGGTTTGAACCACCAGCTGTCTGGGTAGCAGGCAAGTGTCTTAGCCACTATGCTGCTATGAGTTGGGGCCGACTCAACGGCACATAACAACAACAACAAGGGTCACACATAGGGGCTCTAATTTATGGCATCTAATTTATGGCTTGACCATCAAGCATAACCCAAGATGCACAAACAGCAGAAGATAAACTACATGATTGGGACCTTCTAAAAGTTAAATTCTTATGTGCATCAAAAGACTTTTCCAAAAGATTAAAAGGAGAACCTACAGATTGGGAAAAAATATTAAGTAATGACATATCAGACAAAAGACTTATCTATAAAATTTATAGAAAATTCCAATACCTCAACTCAAAAAGACAAAGAATCCAATAAAAAATGGGCAGAAGACATGAAAAGACAGTTTACCAAAGAAGATATTCAGGCAGCCAACAAACATGAAGAAATGTTCATGATCGTTAGTCATTAGATCGAAACAGCCATGAGATACCATATCACTCCAGCATTAATAGTAAAGTTCAATAAGACAGAAAATAACAAATGCTGGCAAGGATGTGGAGAGATTGGGACTCTCATACACTGCTGATGGGACTGTAAAATGATACAACCACTGTGGAAATCGGTATGGCAATTCCTTAAAAAGTTGGAGATAAAAATACCATTTGGCTCAGCAATCCTATTACTAGGTATATATCCTAAAGAAATGAGAGCCAGGATATGAATAGTCATATGCACACCCATGTTCATTGCAGCACTATTCACAATAGCAAAGAGATGGAAATAATGTAAGTGCCCATCAACTGAGGAATGGATGAACAAACTCTGGTATACACAATGGGATTTTATGCAACCCTAAGGAATAAGGTAGAATCTGCACAATACTGCATAACATGGATGAACTTGGAGGACTTTATGCTGAGTGAAGTAAGTCAATCACAGGACAAATACTGTATCAGTTCATTATTGTAAAACGTCAAGGAAAGGTTTATACATGGAAAGAAACTTTCTTTGTGAGTGTTACCAGGGATGAGAGAGTTGTTGTTGTTGTTGTTGTTAGGTGCCGTCGAGTTGTTTCCAACTCATAGTGACTCCATGCTCAGCAGAATGAAGCACTGCCCAGTCCCGCACCAGCTCCACGATCCCTGCTATACTTGAGCCCATCATCGCAGCCACCGTGTCAATCTATCTCATTGAAGTCTCCCCCTCTTTCGTCGACCCTCCACCTTACCAAGCGTGACATCCTTCTCCAGGGAATGGTCCCTTATAACATGACCAAAATAGATGAGACGAAGTCTGGCCATTCTTGTTTCCAAGGAGCATTTTGGCTGCACTTCCTCCAGGACAGATCTGTTAGTTTTTTTTTAGCAATCCATGGTACTTTCAGCATTCTTTGCCAGCACCACAACTCAAAAGCATCAACTCTTCTTCGGTCTTCCTTATTCATTGTCCAGCTCTCACATGCATACG
>NW_006921672.1:1953314-1964818 GCF_000298275.1 Orycteropus afer afer
TTTTTGAATTATCTTCAGTAAGATCTTACTTATGTGCAATATTAATGATATTGTTCTATAATTTCCACAATCTGTGGGATCATCCATCTTTGGAATGGGTACAAATATGGATCTCTTCCAGTCAGTTAGCCAGGTAGCTGTCTTCCAAATCTTTTGGCATAACCGAGTGAGTGTCTCCAATGGAGCATCCGTTTGTTGAAATAACTCAATGGGTGTTCCGTCAATTCCTGGAGCTTTGTTCACCAATTCTTCCATTGCAGCTTTGCAATGAACCTGCAGCAGGGATGAGAGAGTAGGGTAGAGAAATTTTCTAGATAGCTCAGTGAGGGAGGATCTCTCTCTCTCTCTCTCTCTCTCTCTCTATATATATATATATAGGATTATTAGTGGTTACTAATAGGGGTAGGATGGAGGGGAAAAGGGGAAGCTTTTGTTTGGGGGTGTTGGGTTTATGCTAATAGGTGGTGGAATATTTTGGCAAAGGATGGCAGTAATGGTGGCATAACATAAGAAATGTAATCAGTGTCTCTAAGCTGTAAATGTGCAAGTTGTTATATTGGTGAATTTTGGTAAATGTCTCGTTGTGTATGTTTTCACCACAATAAAAGTAAAAAAAAAAAAAAAAGTTTCAAGGTCTCTTCTAACATCTTTTTAGGTCTTTTCTTTCTTTCTTGTCTTTTGCTTTCCTCATGTATGATGTCCTTGATGCCATTCCACAACTCAACAACTCATCTGGTCTTCAGTAATTAGTGTTCAATGAGTCAAATCTGTTGTTGTTGTTTGTGGGTGCTGTCAAGTTGCTCCTGACTCAGTGACCCTGTGTATAACAGAACAAAACACTGCATGGTGCTGCACTATCCTCACAATTAATCTTTCCTGTGCTTGAGCCCATTGTCACAGCCACTGTGTCAGCCCATCTCATTGAGGGACTTTTTCCCTGACTCTCTGCTTTACCAAGCATGATATTCTTCTTCAGGGATGGTCCCTTCTGACAGCATGACTGAAGTAGGTGAGATGAACATAGTGTGTCCATGATTATTTTCTCATCATACAGATTGAATAAGTATGGTGAAGGGATATAAACATCATACGCACCCACCTTTCCTGATATTAAACCATTTAATATCCCCTTGTTCTGTTCAAATGACTTCCTCTTGGTCTATGTACAGGTTCCTCATGAACACAATTAAATGTTCTGGAATTCCTTTTCTTCACAATGTTATCCATAATTTGTTGTAATTTATACAGTTGAATACCTTGCATAGTCAATAAAACACAAGTAAACATCTTTCTGGTATTCTTTGCTTTGATGAAAGATCCATTTGACATCAGCAATGTTACCCCTTATTCAATGTCCTCTTCTAAATCCAGTTTGAATTTCTGACAGTTACATGTCAATCATTTTTGGCCTTGGTGAATTTAGAGACCATCTGAAGTAGATACTCAATGCATTGAACGCCAGTGACCGAAGACCAGATGACATCAAGGAAATCATATGTGAAGAAACTAAAGGTCATTACAAAGAAAAGACCAAAATGAGTGTCAGAAGAGACACTGAAACTCACTTTTGAACCGAGAGTAGGTAGAATGAATTGAAGAAATGATCTATTGTTGAGATGGTCTCTAAATTCAGATTCTCATGGTCATACTTTGGCTCTTGTTTTAGTGTTTGTCAGCTTCAGCTTAGAGTTGCTTATGAACAACCGATGGTATTTTCCACAGTTGACACTCTTGCTTTGTCCTGACTGATGATGTTCAGCCTCTCCCTCATCTTCTTTCCACAGATATAGTCATTTTGATTCCTGTGTGTTTCATCTGGGAAGGGCCACATCCATAGACACTGTTTATGTTGTTGGGAAAGGTATTTGCAATGAACAAGGTGTTGGTCTTTCAAAGTTATTTCATGTGATCTCTGACATCATTCATATCACAAAGATCTTAGTATCTGGCTACTGATCCCTCTTTGTTTCTTGCTTTCACATTCCAATTACCCATAGTTATCCGTGCATCTAGATTTTAATTTCAGACCAAAAAAGTTTGTAAAAACCTTCAATTTCTTCATCTTTGCCATTATTGGTTGCTGCATCAATTTGAATAATAGTTGTATTAACTGATGTTCTTTGTAGGTGTGTGTATATTATCCTATCACTGACAGTATTGTACTTAAAAAAAGATGTTGAAATGTCCTTTTTGACAGTGAATGTGATGCCATTCCTCTTCAGTTTGTCTTTTCCAGCATAGTAAACAATATTTTTTTCTGAGTCATAATGGCCAATACTAGTCCATTTCAGCCCCCCATATATCTAGGCTATCTGTCTTTATGTATTCCATTTCATTTTTGACAATTTCTAATTTTCCTAGAGTCATACTTCATACATTGCATGTTTTGATTATTAATTGATGTTTGTAGCTGTTTATTCTCATTTTGAGTCATGTCACATCAGCAAATGAAGGTCCAGAAAGCTTTACTCCATCTACATCATAAAGTTCACCTCTACTTTAAGGAGGCAGACCTTCCCCACTTGTATTTTGAGTGCCTCCAATCTGATGGAGCTATCTTCCTACACTATATCAGACAGTGTTCCACTGCTATTCATAAGATTTTCACTGGCAAGTTTTTTCAGAAATAGATTGCCAGGACCTCCTTCCTGGTAACTTAGTCTGGAAGCCCTGCTGAAACCTGTCCACTATGGATGATTCTGCTGGGATTTGAAAAACCTGTGGCATAGCTTCCAGTATCATAACAACACATGAGCCACCACAGTTTGACAAACTGACAGACAAGTGGTATAATTATATGATATATTGTCATTGATATATTGAATATACTGTCAAATTCCACTTAGTATATGTTGTTAATTTTTTTTTTAAATATATGTTCATGAGATATATTATTCCATCTGGTAGCATAGTGCCTAAGGCACTTGACTGGTAACCAGAAGGCTGGTGGTTCAAACCCACCAGCTACTTCTTGGAAGGAAGATGGGGCAATCTACTTCTGTAGTGATACTGTCTCCGAAACCCAAGGAGGGGTCGCTATGAGTTGGGTCCAACTCGATGGCACATAACAACAACAACAACAACAATTTTCTTTCCATATAGTGTGTCTATCTGGTGTTGTTGTTGTTGTTAGGTGCCGTGGTGTCATCTCCAACTCCTAGTGACTTCATGTACAGCAAAACGAAACAGTGCCAGGTCCTGTGCCACCCCCATGATCTTTGCTATACCTGAGCCCATCGTTGTCGCCACTGTGTCAATCCATCTCATTGAGGGCCTTCCCCATTTTCGTTGACCCTCTGCTTTGCCAGGCATGATATCCTTTTCCAGGGAATGGTCCTTTCTTACAGCATGACCAAAGTAGGTTAGGTTAAGTCTGGCCGTTCTTGCTTCCAAGGAGCATTCCAGCTGCACTTCTTGTAGGACAGATTTGTTAGTTCTCTTAGCAGCCCATGGTACTTTCTGCATTCTTCACCAATACCACAACTCAAAAGTATCAACTCTTCTTTGGTCTCCCTTTTTCATTGTCCAGCTCTCATATGAGGCGATTGAAAAGACCATGGCTTGTGTCAAGCACACCTTAGTCTTCGAGGAAACATCTTTGTTCTTCAGCACTTGAAAGAGATCTTTTGCAGCAAATTTACCCAATGCTATATGACATCTGATATCTTGACTGCTGCTTCCATTGGTGTCAATTGTAGAACCAAGTAATATGAAGTCTTTGACAACTTCAGTCTTTTCTCCATTTATCATGATGCTGCTTATTGGTCTTGTTGTGAGGATTTCTGTTTTCTTTATAATTGAGGGTGTCATCCATACTGCAGACTGTAGTCTTCAGTGTTCATCAGTAAATGTTTCAAGTCATCCTCATTTTCAGTGAGCAAAGTTGTGTGGCCTGCATATAAAAGGTTGTTAATGAGTCTTCCTCCAATCCTGATGCCATGTTCTTCTTCATATAGTCCAATTTCTTGGATTATTTGTTCAGCATACAGACTGAATAAGTATGGTGAAAGGATACAATCCTGATGCACTCCATTCTTGATTTTAAACCATGCAGTGTCCCCTTGTTCTGTTTGAATGACAGCCTCCTGGTCAATGTACAGGTTCCTCATGAGCACAATTAAGTGTTCAGGAATTCCCGTTCTTCTCAATGTTATCCATAAATTTATTATGATCCACACAATCAAGTGCTTTTGCATGTCAATAAAACACAAGTAAACATCTTTCTGATATTCTTTGCTTTGAGCCAAGATCCATCTGACATCAGCAATGATATCCCTCATTCCATATCCTCTTTTGAATCCAGCTTGCATTTCTGGAAGTTCTCTGTCAATATACTACTATAACCATTTTTGAATTATTTTCAGTAAGATTTTACTTGCATGTGATATTAATGATATTGTTTGATAATTTCCATGTTCTGTGGGATCACCTTTCTTTGGAATGGGTACAAATATGGATCTCTTCTAGTCAGTTGGCCAGGTAGCTGTCTTCTAAATCTCTTGGCATAGCTGAATGTGTGCCTCTAGTGCAGCATCCACTTGTTGAAACATCTTAGCGGGAATCCCATCAGTACCTGGAACCTTGTTTTTCACTACTTCTATCAGTGCAGATTCGACTTTTTCCTTCAGTACTATAGGTTCTTAATCATATGCCACCTCCTGAAATGGATGAATTTCAACCAATTCTTTTTGGTAAGTGACTCTGTGTATTCTTTCCTTCTTCTTTTGATATTTGCACTATTCTATATATTGCCCATAGAATCTTTCAATATTGTAATTCAAGGCTTAAATTTCCTCTTCATTTCTTTCAGCTTGAGAAATGGTAAGCATGTTCTTCCCTTTTGTTTTCCAACTCCATGTCTTTTGCACATTTCATTATAATAATTGACTTTGTCTTCTTGAGCTGCTCTTTGAAATCTTCTGTTCAGCTCTTTTATGTTGTCATTTCTTCCATTTGCTGTAGCTACTCTCCATTCAAGGGCTATCAAAGAATAAGTTGGGAAGTGTACCATCATTTTCTGTTTTTTGCAAGAAATATTTGATAAAATCCATCAGTGAAGCTATCCAGTGCTACAGAGTTTTTGTAGGAAGTTTTTAACTCATAACTCAGTTGCTTGGATAGAGGGTTATTCAGATTTTCTGTTTCTCCTTGAGCAATCTTTGTTGGTACTTGTTTCAAGGAATTTATTAGTTTTCTCTAAATTGTCTGATTTACTGGTAATGTTATTCATTATATTCCTTTATTATACTTTGAATGCTCCTTGGAAGGGAGTATGATGAGACTTTGCCTCTCTTGCTTGGTCATGTTGTCAGGAGGAACCAGTCCTTAGAGGAAGATATCATACTTGGTAAAGTGGATGGTTAGTGAAATAGAGGAAGATCCTCAGCAAGATGGATTGACACAGTGTGACCATAATGATGGCTCAAACACAGCATCAATTGTTAGGCTGGCTTAGGAGTAGGCAGTGTTTGGTTCTTTTGTACATAGGGTCACTGTGATTTGAAAATGATTTGACAGCACCTCACAGCAACAGCAATACTTTTAATGTCTATAGTCTCTTAGTGATGATTTTTTTTTTCTGTTTATGATATTGATAATTTGTGCCATTTTTACTTTTATCTTGATCAGTCTCTCTATAGGCTATCAGTTTTATTCATCTTCTCAAACAATCAGTTACAGGTATCATTGGTTTTAGTTTTCTCTTTTTTTTTTTTTTTTTTGCCTTGTGTTTTCTCATTTATTGATTTCTTCTCAAAAAAAAAAAAAAAAAAAAAAAAACCAAAATCTCACTGCCATTGAGTCAATTCCAACTCTTAGCAACCCCCTTTGGGTTTCTGAGGCTGTAAATCTTTATGGAAGTAGATTGCCCGGTCTTTCCTCTGTGGAGTGGCTGGTGGGTTTTATGCCACCAACTTTCTGGTTAGCAGTCAGATGCCTTAGGCACTATGCCACCAGAGCTCCAGTTGCTGATATTTCCTTCTTTCTGTGAATTCTACCTTATACTCTGTATATTTAGAAGCCTTCTGACTTTGTCTGGTGGGAACACATACTTTTCCTAGCCCTATGTGAACATCTGCACTTGTCCTAGCTGCACCTTCCCAGTAGTTTCATCCCTGACTATGGGTGGTTTCTTCTCATGCATGCTGAGATCACTACTCAGCCAGTCAAAGAGACCTCTCCACATCTCCAGAACTCTCTCTTAATGACTGTCCTTCTCTTCAGTGTCTTGCTCCACAACATCTAGCTGTTTTGGCCTCTCTGTACACTGGACTCTGTTTTGATTCCCACTCCTTAAACTTTATCCTGGAAACTTTTCCAGGTTGTGATCTGGGGTACTCACAGGGCTCATCTTGTTTGTTACCCTTCCCTTAAGGATTACTGTCCTAATCAGCCTGTTGTCCAGTGTCTGAAAACCATTTTTCATGTATTTACTTTTCTATTTTTTTCAGGGTCAGAAGCCCTGGTGGCACAGTGGTTTAAGTGCTTAACTACTAATAGAATGATTAGCAGTTTGAACCCATTAGGTACACTGTGGGAGAAAGATAAGGCAATGTGCTTCCATAAAAATTAAGGCAAATCTCGTTCTTTTTATTCCATCATAGGCTGAAATAAAAATGTTTTCACCCAATCACTTCACATTTATATTTAGCATCTGTAGAATGCTGAAGAGGCTTTAAAAGCAAAATGGGAAGCAAATTATTGCTATGGAGAAGGATCCAAGGACTCAAGTCCCTTAGTAGGAAAGACACCAGTATTACAAAACAAAAATGAACACTCATAGATAGAGCAGGTACTCAGCATTGGTTTAGAATTAGAGTTCCATGTTAACAGACTCAAAGTGAAAGCCACTCTTGCCTTCCTTTAGAGGTGGGAGCTTTTCTAAGCTATTGATTTTTCCTTTGATTGTGTGTGTGTGTGTGTGAAACAAAACATTTGCCATTTCAACGTTTTTACATGTGTAATTCAGTGACATTAGTTACATTCATCATGCTGTGCAACTGTCACCACTATCCCTTTCCAAATTTTTCCATCATCCTTCCCAGAAACCTAGTACCCCCTAAGCAAGGATGCTTTCTTCCTCCCTCCTTTCCACCCGTGGTAACCACTAATACACTTTGACCTCTGTACATTTACCCACTGCAGACTTTCCATATAAGTGGGATTATGTAACATGTATCCTTTGTGTCTGACTTATTTCTCTCAGCATGATGTTCTCAAGGTTCATCCATGTTGTGGCATGTATCAGAACTTCATTTCTCTATTGCAGAGTCATACTGCATTGTGTGCATGGACCACATTTTTTCATCCATTCATGTTGGTCGACAGGCTGTTTCCATGTTTTGACTGCTGTGAATAGTGCTTCAATGAACAAATGTCTTTTTGTATTCCTGCTTTCATTTCTTGTAGATATATACCTAAGAGTTGATTTTTAAGGTCACTTGAGAATAACATAAAACAAGAAAAAAGGAAATTGTCATGCTAGAGAGAACCTTTGTTATTTTTCAACCATATCCTCTCTGACAGACGGCCACACACCTTTTGCTAACCCACCTTCAGTGCCTAGTCTTGAACACTATACAGGAGGACTGTTTCAATGTAGGACTCTTGTTCATTTCTCTATATAATGCAACTAAATATAATTTTATCTTCCTCCTGTTTATGTGCTGTGTCCTCTGGAATAACATGCAGTATGTTGCATTAAATAATTGATGGCCATTATGGGATCTGTCTTAAGTCTTCCTTATCTGGATTAAAATCTTCTAGTTTCTTATAGAGAGCATGATTTTCAGACCTTCTCACTGTACCAATAATTATTCTTTGGACAAATTTTAGTATGTTACTTTTACACTTAACATATATTGCCAGAAATGGATACTGTAATTTAAATATAGTGAACAGGCCAATTATTTCCTATGACAAGGAAACTAGACTTCTGTTAATGCGGTTTACGGTTGTATTAACTTCTTTAGAATGTGGAGGGATAAAATTTTGGGTCCATCTGAAGCCACAGGTAATTTAACACACATTAATTTCTGACTCTACTGATATATGGGTAGCAGAGGTGATCACAGCAAATTCATTGGTTCATCTGTCTGGGCTTTGGGTGGTCATCATGCTGGGTTTAGACCACTTTAGAAAAATCAATGTAGCATTCATTCCTTAAATTAAAAGAAGTGCCTGCTGTTTAAGATGATCACATCTCCCTTGAAATTTCCTATCAGCTGCCACTTAACAAAAGGTGCTCTATAGTATGGAAGTACTGTTTTTAATCCCTGTCAGTATAGTGAGAATGTGTAGTCAGTCTTGTATCAGAGGAGAAAGTTACTCATCCTGGATTTCAGTGCTGTGATGAGGGTTCTCACAGATAGAGAAAGGGTTCCTTTACCCAGAGTCATCCTAAGGGGACAACAATAAAGACTTCCACAGATTCCCTTGGAACCTAGTTGGAGAGAAGGGGATGATTAAACAAATAAATAAAAATGCATGTATAGATTATATGTTGTTGTTGTTAGGTGCTGTCAAGTGGGCTCTGACTTATAGCAACCCTGTGTACAACAAAATGAAACACTGCCCAGTCCTGCACCAGCCTCACAATCCTTGCTATACCTGAGCCCATCGTTGCAGCCACTGTGTCAATCCTTGTAATTGAGGGCCTTCCCCTTTTTCACTGAACTTTCATTTTACCAACCATGATATCCTTCTCCAGAGAATGGTCTCTTCTGAAAACATGACCAAAGTAGGTGAGATGAAGTCTAGCCATTCTCACTTCCGAGGATCATGCTGGCTGTACATCTTCCAGGACAGACTTATTAGTTCTTGTGGAAGTCCATGGTACTTTCAATATTCTTTACCAACACCACACTCAAAAGCAATAACTCTTCTTTTGTCTTCCTTTTTCATTGTCTAGCTGTCACATGCATATGAGGCAATTGAAAATACTGTAGTTTGGGTTAGGAGCACCTTAGTATTTAAAGAGACATCTTTGCTCTTTAGCACTTTAATGAGGTTTTTTTTGCAGCAGATTTTCCCCCCTTGCAGTATGTTGTCTGATTTCTTGACTGCTGCTTCCATGGGTGTTCTGAAGCCAACTAGTATGAAATCTTTGACAACTTCAGTTTTTTCTCCATTTCTCATCATGCTGCTTATTGAATCAGTTGTGAAGATTTTCATTTTCTTTATGTTGAAGTCTAATCCATACTGTAATCTTTTAATCCTCGTCAGTAAGTGCCTCAAGTCATCGTCACTTTCAGCAAGCCAAGTTGTGTCATCTGCATATCTCAGGTTGTTAATGAGACTTCTTCCAGTCCTGATGCCATGTTCTTCTTCACATTGTCCATCTTCTTGGATTTGTTCACCACACAGAGAGAATTACTATCATGAAAGGATACAACCCTGACACACTCCCTTCCTGATTTTAAACTATGCAGTATTCCTTTGTTCTGTTCAAATGACAGTCTCCTGGTCTATGTACAGGTCCTTATAAGCACAATTAAGTGCTCTGGAACTCCCATTCTTCTCAGTGTCATTCATAATTGGTATGACTCACACAGTCAAATGCTTTTGCATAGTCAATAAAACACAAGTAAACATCTTTCTGGTATTCTTTGCTTTGAGCCAAGATCCATCTGACATCAGCAATGATATCCCTCTTTCCTTGTCCTCTTCTGAATCCAGCTTGAATTTCTGGAAGTTGTCTGTCAGTATACTGCTGCAACATTTTTTGAATTATCTTCAGTAAAATTTTACTTTTGTGTGATATTAATGATGTTGTTTGATAATTTCCACATTCTGTGGGATCACGTTTCTTTGGAATGGGTACATACATGGATCTCTTCCAGTCAGTTGACCAGGTAGTTGTCTTCAAAATTTCTTGGCATAAATGAGTAAGTGCCTCCGATGAGCATCCGTTTGTTGAAACACATCAGTGAGTATTATGTCAATTACTGGAGCCTTTTTTTTTTTTTTTTTTTTTTGCTAATTCCTTAGTGCAGCTTTGACTTCTTCCTTCAGTACCATTGGTTCTTGATCATATGCCACCCCCTGAAATAGATGAACATTGACCAAATCTTTTTGGTACAATGACTCTGTATATTCCTTCCATCTTCTTTTGATGTTTCCTGCATCATTCAATATTTTGCCCGTAGAGTCTTTCAGTATTGCAACTTTAGGCTTGAATTTTTTCTTCAGTTTTTCCAGCTTGAGAATTGCCGAGTGGTTTTCTATGCATTTTGGTTTTATAACTCTAAGTCTTTGAATATGTCATTATTATAATTGACTTTGTTTATTATAATGACTTGTATCTTGTCATTTGTTCCATTTGCTTTAGCTATTCTCCATTTAAGACCGAGTTTTAGAGTCTCTTCTGACATCTATTTTGTTTTCTCCTTCCTTTCCTGTCTTTTTAATGGCCTTTTGCTTTCTTCATGGATGATGTTCTTGATGTAATCCCACAGTTCATCTGGTTTTCAGTCATTGGTGTTCATCCTCCTGGTATTTGAAATACCAGTGATGCCTCCAGCCTCATAGCAACACCCAAGCCATAAGAATCTAATAAACTGATAGATGAGTGGTAGATAGGTTATATGCATATATAGATTTTATATCCATATATATCTTTATGTAGATTATATAGCTATGTATATATAGATTATATATATGTGTATGTATGATCTTACAGTAATTTCTGATTAAACAAAGACGATAGCAGAGAGCATTGCTGTCTGGGCCTTGCCTGTCTCTGTAGCTTCAGCTGCACCACATTTTCTGTGGTCCCGTCCTGACTGTGACTGTATCCTGCTTGAACACCCTTCGAGGCTTGAGACTAACACTAAGAACAATTGCTCACACTGATTAAGAACTTAGTATTTTTCAGGCCCTATGACAAAATATACTTCACATTTGTTATCTTATGGAATTGCTCACATCAACCCTATGAGGTAGGTTCTCTTTCCGTCCCTATTTCTGGATGAGGACACTGAGACATGTAGAGGTTAAATAATATACCCTGGCTGCAGTTGGCAAGCTGCTGAGCCAGAATTCCCACTGTTAAGCATGATGCTGTACTATTTCTCACATGCCTTGCTCAAGCTGTTCCCCTGCCTGGAATTTCCTCCTCCCGTCTGCTTATTTTGACTGGTTGACTATTATTTATCCTTCCAGATACCTCAAGTGTCACCTGTTTTAAGGAGCCAGGTATTCTTCCTCTCTGGTTCCATTGCTTTCCACGCCACTAGGAGTCTTGCGCACTATGTAAGCTATTGTTTCATTTTCTTCCACTAGACTACAAGCCCCTAGAAGGCAGGGACTATGTCACACTCATCTTTTCATACCCAGAATCTACCATAGTTTCCAGATGGAGTTGTAGCTTCATACAAATGTTCAGAATAAGATTTTTACCGAAGCCCCACCTTCCTTATTGGTTCTGTTACCTCACATAGGAAACTGAATACTTATCTCTGGCCTTATTCTCTTCATGTAGAAAATAAGAAAGTTGGACTATAGCA
>NW_006921672.1:1965065-1977718 GCF_000298275.1 Orycteropus afer afer
ACCTTCCTTCCGAGGAGTGGCTGGTGGGTTTGAACCGCCAGCCGTCTGGTTAGCAGGCAAGTGTCTTAGCCACTATGCTACCAGAGCTCCCTGCTTAATCAGAAACTGCACTGTGGATGGGGCCCAGATACATGTTTAAGAAGCTTTCCAGGTGGTTGTTTGAGAGCCTTTAGACCAGGGTTTGGCAAAGTACAGTCTGCTGGCCGGTGGGCCAAATCCCACCCAACATCTGTTTTTGTACAGCCCTCAAGCTAAAAATGGTTTTACATTTTTTAAAAGTTGTAAAAACAAAATATGAAGAATATGCAACAGAGACCATATGTGGCCCAGCAAAGCCTAAAGCATCTGCTACTTGGCCCTTTCCAGAAAGGCTTGCTGTATCTGGTATTAAAAAAATAGGATCATCTAAGGCGCTTCTAGTTCTGTGATACTTTGTTATGAGTCGGGCATGATGTCATCAATTGATAGTGGACTGCTGGTCAGGAGATCTGGGTTCTAGACTGTCTGCTTCTACCTTGTTACAATGTAAGTTACTTTTATTTACTCAACCTCCAATTCCTCATCCTCAGAAATGAGGTTGGGGTACTGTTACTAAATTAGTTGGGATTCCATAAGGAAAGCAGAAACCATTTGAGGTTGATACATGCCAGGTATTTCAAACAAAAGGCATTTATTTGGTACAGAGATTTGGGCTACATCAGTGTGTGAAAGCTGAGAGGGCAGAAAGGGAATGCCTAGGCAACTTAGCATGAATAAAACAAAGAGGGCTATCAGCCTAGGGCCTGAGCATAAGGGGAGAGGCTAAGAGGCAGAATGTGGAAGATGCAAGGTAGATCCTCCAGGCTTATAGCTCAAACCCTTAAGGAAAAGGTACAACAAAGTGATACTCATAACTCTGATAAGGCAGCATCCCGTAGCTGGTACTTGGTACTTGGGACAGCTTTCTGGTTTTCCTCCCTAATAGTTTTCTTACTAAAACTCACTGAGTTTTTCATAGTGGAGACTTGGAACACAAAGGAGGCTGTGGCCTGGAAGGTACTAGGATAACCTGAGTGTGTAGTTGTGCAGCTGAGGACTACAGCAGGGTGGTACTTTGCTGAGGGCAGTGAGGCCCTGCTAGGTGAGTACCAGGAAAGCTGAAGGATAGAGCCGTATCTGCTTGATGCTGCTATTGCTGCTGCAATAACATCAGTGAAGTGCTGAGGCTGGAGTGAGTCTTTTCTGCCTCCCCCCAGCTTCCAGTTTCTCACCAATGCCTTTCGTGGGAAGAACCTACCAAGAAGGCAGCTAGATGGGTGACAGGAAGTGTAGTGTGTAAGCCTGTAGAGTCCCAGCCCTAAAATCACAGAACAGAAAATGAAAGAGTAGACTTGGAGCTGAGAGACAGTAGTCAAGTCACCAGCACAGTTTGCCTGATGATCACTGTGGTGGTTAAGTCTGTGTGTCAACTTGGCTGGGTCTGACTGAGTGGCTTGGCAGCTGGATGTAGTATTCTCCATGATGAGACTGGTAATCAACTCCATGGTGGAATCTACTGTGAGCAGCTGAGTAGCTGCCTTAGGGATATGATCTTCCAGTGTATAAGGAGAAGCCTTGGGTCTCTAACTTATGCCATGCTTGGACCCTGTGTGTAGCCGTGTCATTGTTCAGCAGCCTGCCATGTTCTGCCAATCTTGGGACTTTCACTGGACTTGAATTAATGGCCTCCAGTGTGGTTTGGTAACATTGGGACTGTGCCATTTTATTTGTCAACCTTGGGCTTGTCAGCCTCAGCAGCCAGTAGCCACCTGGGTGAAGAGATGCCTCTAGCTTCAGTGGGTTGGGAGCAAGAGGCAGAGCTGAAGCCCAAGGTTGAGGGGCATTCACACAGCCCCTAGAGCCTGGCACTTTGAACTTGGACTTAAAGCCTCTAAACTGTGAGAGAATAAACTCCTGTTGTTAAGGCCTTCCCATTTGTGGTTATTCTTGTCAGAGCAGCACTAGGTAACCAAAACACTCATCAAGGCCTCTCTCTACTGAAAGAATTACATTATGTAAACATGTTGATTACATAGACACAGAAATGCCAGTGCCTGCTCATCCTTTTGTCGCCCACTCCAGATATTATAGGGCATAGCCAGCCTCTAAGGGAGATATTCGTCATAACCCTTAATATCAGGGATCTGAAAGGGACCATTGTACTCCTTGGAAAATTTGAGGTTGAAGCAAATAAAGAGAAAGAATAAGCATGTTGTGTCCGTTGGTTTATATTCTAGGTCCTGTTTCACAATATAGCGTTAACTCATAAAATCAGATTTGATTCTTGCCTAGAATGTTCTGAATACATCCTTCTATTTTTATCTCTATTCATCTTAATTCAGAGTGATGTCAAGAGAAGCTGACCAGCTTTCAGGGCTCTTTGTTTCTCCCTTAAGTTGCCTCTGCCTCTCCAGTGCCCCCATTCTCTTCACCCACCCCACTTATCCTGTCTTCTGCCTACTTGAGTTGTGCACTAGAACAACCATTTGTATTTAACAAATACTTATGCACTTTCTGGAGCTTTAATGGCTCAGTGGTTAAGGCATTCCGTTGCTAGCCAAAGATTAGCAGTTTGAACCTACCAGCTGTTCCATTGGAGAACGATGAGGCTCTGTTTCTGTAAAGATGCACAGCCTTGGAAATCCCAGGAGCAGTTCTATTCTGTCCTATAGGGTCAGTGTGAGTTGGAATCAACTCTGTGGTAGTAAAGGGTTGGGGTTTTTGTTTGTTTGTTTGTTTTTGTTTTTTGTTATACAGTTGCTACTATGTGTTCTATGAGCTTGACCACCACTCACTCAATCCTCATAGCAACTCTGTGATGTAGATACCATTATTTGCTCTATTTTATGGAGATGGAGTTGAGACCTCGAGAAGCAAAGCCATTTCCCTAAGGCACACCCTGCTTAAGTGGTGGAGTCAGGATTACATTGGGCTCAGGGAGTCTGGCTTCAGATCCATGAATCAAAACACTGAAATATGATGGACTCCCTTGTACTGTCATCAAGTTCTTTCTGATGTGAAAATGTTGACATACTTGTTTTATTTCTCTTTCTCTTCTAAGGAATGGAACTGCAATTACAGCTGAAGGCATTTCTGTATCTTAATCATCTTGCTTTTCATTCCTCCCCAGATTAAACCACTGTCCAAAATTCTGTGTTGATTGTGTAGACGTTCTACTTTCCACTTTGACCATATTTGTATGTATGCTGCTGCTGTTGTTGTTAGGTGCCATCACGTCATTTCCAACTCATAGCAACCCTGTGTACCACAGAACAAAGCCCTGCCCAGTCCTGTGCCACCCTCACGGTCCCTCCTATACTTGAGCCCATTGTTGCAGCCAGTGTGTCACTCCATGTCATTGAGGGTCTTCCTCTTTCTCGATGACCCTCTACTTTACCAAGCATTTGTATGTATGGTACTGTTATAAAATTATACAATTTATAGTACTGTCTCCGTGTTGTTAGTCTTTACTAGCATGGCATGTTCTACAGTGCATACTTCTTCAGCTCGTTTATTTTTTTACTCACCTTGTTTGTGAGATAAATTCATGTGGATAGATACATTAGGTTTTAGTTCATTTAACTGCTGAATAGTAGTACATTATGTGGATTCACCACAATTTATTTTTCCATTCTGCTGTTGATGAGCATTTAGGATATTTCTAATTTTTATTGTTACGAATTATTTACAGTGTCCATTTGTGTATATGTATCTTTGGGCACACGTGTGGTTTTATGCTGGGAGTGGAATTTCTATATTATATGGTATGAACCTTTTGAGTTTTACTTGATACTTCCATAATTTCTCCAAAGTGGTTGTACCCATGTACAGGGTATGAATCTTTATCAACTCTGGACATACTCACTGCTGTCAAGTTGATTCCAACTCATAGCGACCCTATAGGGCAAAGTAGAATTGCCCATAGAGTTTTCAAGACTGTAAAGTTACAAAAGCAGACTGCCTCATCTTTCTCCTATGGAGTGGCTGGCGGGTTCAAACCTCCAAACTTCTGGTTAGCAGTCAAATGCTTTAACCACTGCTCCACCAGAATTCCTTTATCAGCTCTGGGTATTTTCAGGGTTTTGCATGTTTGCAGGGAAAAGGGCCTGAAATGGGATCTCCTGGCATTTTCTTTGGGCTAATATGGGTATGAGCCATTAGGAAATTTCAGTACTTCACATTTTTGTTACTTCATTTTGCCTGGAATAGTCCCTTGTTTCTTCACTTAGCAAGATCTGCTTTTCCTTCATGACCCAACTTGAAAATTCTCGTGAAACCCCTGCTTCCCTCCAGATGCATTTTGTTGTTTTCTCTTTGGTGCCCCATTGCTCTTTGATTGTAATTAGGGTGACTGGTTGATGTCAGTTGTTTTGGCATAATTATTAACAGCTCCTCCCTCTCATTCTGAAAGTGACCCTGTTTGGAAAATAATTAAACAGTGATGAGTTTTCTCATAACTCCATTATGGCCTTTGCTGTTAAGTGGTGACTTCCATGTTTGCCCTTTGTCCCCCCCCTTTGCAAATCTGAGAGCTCCTGGAACCCTGATCTTTTCATCCCAAGTGCCCATCTTCTAACAGTTACTCAGTGTTTGTTTCAAGCCAGCCATACTTTGTCATCCAGAAGGAAGATCTGAGCACTGGAGTTTTATCCTCTTTTCATGGAGCATGAATGGCCCAAACCCAGCTTGTCCCTGTCAGGGAAAGCTGTAAATGACCTTTTCTCTGCTTCCAGTAAATCCATTTCCTTATTATCATTCCACCAAGCAGAAGGCACCATGAAGCCAGTAACTAAGGTAAAAGAAGGAGACTGCTTTATCTTTGTGCTTCAAGTTTTATTTAAGAATTGAATTACAAAAAGAAAAAAAAAAAAAAAAGAAAGAATTGAGTTTCATGATAAAATTAGGATAAGCCATTATGTTTCCAGCATGTGAAAAGAGATACAAAGCTGAATGGATTAGAATTATTCAGGAACCTATCAAATAGACCCATGCAGAAAGGGAATTGCTCTTCAAGGAAGGTGCCTTGCAAAATGAAAATAATAATAATAAAGTGATATTGATAGCCTTTGGTTGCCATGGAAATTCTAGTTCATCTGCTCCTATTAGGCACTGTGGTTCGTTTCACTATATTGGGTTTAATAGAAAAGCACATACCCAGCTATATTTTTCAACCGTGTCTGGGATTTAAAATATTCACTGGGGTGTAGTGGTAGTGGGCAAGCATAGAATTATGCATTTTAGTTTGTGCATTGTTATAACCTCCCTGTTGGGTTTAGAACAGTCAGTGCTTTTAACTTAATCCGGTTTTATTTGTGTGTATGAGATTAGAGTTGTTTGCTGTACCCATGGCGGCACCTCTGTTTTTTAAAGTGCTTCCAATTCAAAATTCCTGTTCTTCTGTTAAAACTCTGCAAGGCACTGAAAATGTGGTCACAGCAATTATATCTAAAGATTCCAAGGGAATCAGTCAGTCTCAATTTCTGATTTTTTTCCACTTTATCAGTTTGCTCTATCATTTCATTTGTGGATTGAGCAGTTAGTGCAAAGGGGGGTGGAGGGAGAGATACTAGCATTTATTGGATCCATGATACAACACAAGAACTGTGTGA
The DNA here is from genome assembly GCF_000298275.1 of Orycteropus afer afer. Classification (NCBI taxonomy): domain Eukaryota; kingdom Metazoa; phylum Chordata; class Mammalia; order Tubulidentata; family Orycteropodidae; genus Orycteropus; species Orycteropus afer. The sequence continues at coordinate 1,970,693 of NW_006921672.1, forward strand.
AGAGCTTTGCAGTTGTGATTGTCTTCAGTCCTTAAGTTATTAGACACCTTTGATTTTTCATATTTTAAGAACTCAGTACTAGAGAAGACAGGTGATTTGTATACAGTCCTGCCTATGATTATTTATAGAAGCCAATGCCATTGCTGTTATACAGTGGTGAATTGGTAAACAATTACATATTTTTTTAAAGTGTAGTTGTAGAAGTTTACATTATTGGGCTCTGCTAAGGAAATGAATTTGTGTTTTAAATGTCCAGGAATTATTGTCAACAGCCTCATTGTGAATCAAACCTTATTTTTCTGGCTCATGCCTTGATGTTCGTGCAAGCATCCAGCATGTGGAGCAGTGATGGAAATGATAGCCAGTGGACCATTTTCTCCATTATCATGTTACTATTCCTCAGTCCCCTTAGGACCAAGGCCAGAGTCTTTTGTCATCCTAAACATCCATTTCACCTCTTCCCCTCCGCAGGGACTGCTTCTCAGTACACACCCTTTCTCACTTCATTCCGTTAATATTATCCAACTGTTGTGCAACTCATTGTTAAGACAGAAAGGTCAACAGGCCCTACTGCATGATCTTTAAAAGGCTGATAATGTCAAGATAAATGCATCCTCTTAAATCTGTTTTTAAAGGCCAGAATCATTCATGCATTTCTGGGAGAGGATAATGACATCAAAATTATTACCGGGAGCCAGTTTTTGCGAACATGGGAGGCAGCCAGGATTTACTGCTCAACTGGACAGAAGCCTCTGTCACCAAGTGCCTGTTTTTCATCCCTGGTGGACTAGATTTTAGGGTCTGAAGATCATGTCATTACTCTGCACTTTGCAGCAAGGCAGTATGTGCTTTATACAAAGGATCAGATGCCATAGCTTGACATGAAAACTCTTAACTTATAAAGGGGTCTCTCTTTCTCAGTGTATATGTGTGTATGTTTGTACATGCTGCGCGCACACACACACACACAAATGAACTCATTGCCATCGAGTCTGCTCTGACTCATGGTGATCCATGAGGGAGAGCAGAACTATGCTCCATAGGACTGCCAGTGGCTGGTTTTTCAGAAGTAGAGCACCAGGCTTTTCTTCTGAGGTACCTCTGGATAAACTCAAACCACCAGCTTTTCAGTTAGAAGTTGAGTATATTGTTTGCACCACCCAGGGACTCATTCCCTACCTCCTTCTATTTCTCTCTCTCTCTGTGTATGTATGTGTGTGTATATACATATGTATCATGATATAATAAATTATAAAATAAATGCACTGTTTTAGTTCAGCCAAGTGACTTTCTGTAGTTGGGTTTAAAATAAAATATAAAGCTGTATGGCTAAGGAGTCATATGTTCAGTGGCTCACATTTCTCAATTCCTTTCCTTCCCTTCAGAGATTCAGATTCAAGGCAACTGAAGTGCCCACTGCAAGCCAGACAATGTGCCAGGTCCTTTGTATCTTATTTCCAGTGACAATGATGGGGCCTGGAAATTGTTGGCTTTTCACAGATGAGAGGCACAAGGCTATGTGATTCAGGCCCTTTAACTCCTGAGTCCTGTGCTCTGTTTCTGTACCACTGCTCCAGTCTCACCAATAGCATTATTTCAAGGCTGGACAGTGTGATGCTCCAAATCCATGCTTCTCATCCTGAATTCAAAGAGAACTCAAAAGTTGTTGGACGATGGTAGGATTAGTTAACCAAAGGATATTTTAGGATCATCTCCTGAATGCTTAAAGAGTTGATAATGGTCCATCTCATGATAGGCATGATAAGCATCTCATGATAAGCAGGAAGGAGGTCTAGTTTGCCTAACTGGGTCCTTTCTGTTTCTAGAGATGTTAAGGAGCAGGCATGAAAAGAGGAACTCCAGCAATGCATACACATAAAGGAGCTCAAATAAGTTACTTGATTAACTTAGCAACCTAACCCATCACCTGTGTGCCAGCTTGTACTGTGGTACAGGTTACCCACACTGGGAAGAAAGGTCTGATGGTCTTCTCCCAAAAATTACCACCTAAGTTTTTATACATTATTCTGTTATACTTCACTGCATTTTGAGGGAAATTTTAAGCCATAGATATATAATTTGGGGAATTTATGAAAATCCAGGTTTTTATTTTTCTGTTATAAATTCTCATGTTGCAGCTCATATGCCAGTGAAATTAAAAAGGAATTATCCAGTAGTTCTAAAGACTATAATAGCAGAGGAGGCAATAAGATGTAAAACCAGGCAAATATGCTTTTTAGGCCCCAAGCTAGGAAGGCACTTTTAGTGATAAAGTTGTGTGTTGTTGTTTTGTGCCATCGAGTCGGACCCAACTCACAGCGAACCCTCCTTGGGTTTCCGAGGCGGTATCACTACTGAAGTAGATTGCCCAACTTTCCTTCCAAGGAGTGGCTGATGGGTTTGAACCACCAACCTTCTGGTTGATAGTCAAGTGCCTTAGGCACTATGCTACCAGATAAGCTGTATACAGAAAGGCAAAAGTTGGCCTTAGCTTCTTCAGGGTCCTAAAAGCCCTGCCATCAAAGCAGAAACTTCACAGGTACCCAGACAGCAGGCAATTTGTGGATGCACATTAGAAAAGTGGACAGTCCGTATCATTCAATACTGCATCCACAGCTCTGTCTTGACTACTACTTCCCCTTTGGAACACAGTGCCTGCGAGCACAAGTTTGGTTCCCTTTTTGTTTTGTCCACACTCACATATTATGCCTAGCTGCTTTTGTGGACTGTAAAGCCAGCCCAAGGCAACAGCTACCAACATTTACAAGTGATGTGTTTGGTTAGGAGAATCTTGTCCTAGATCAATCCCTGCCAGAATTCCAAATGGTGGTTCAGTTGGTTATACCTCCAACCCCAATGGTTGTACCTCACTTTCTGTGAGAGGTGTGCCCTTGAATGACTATATAAATCATTGTTTGCAATTCCAGTTTAACTGAAATACTGTTGTTGTTAGTTGTCTTTGAGTAATAGTGACTTCGTGTCCAACAAAAGGAAACGCTGCCCAGTCCTGCACGGTCTTCACCATCAGTGGTAGGTTTCAGTCCATTGTTGTGGTCACTGTATTTTGAGTGCATTCTGACCTAGAGTGGTCATCTTCCAATGATATATCAGATGATATCCTGTTGTGATCCATAGAGTTTCCACTGGCTAGTTTATGGTAGTAGATTTTCAGGCCGCTTTTCCCTAGTCTGTCTTGGCCTGGGAGCTCCACTGAAACCTACCTGTCCACCATTGGTGGGCCCTGTTGGTGTTTGAAATCCCAGTGGCATAGCTTCCTGCATCAAAGCAACACACAGGCCACAACAGATAGGTACCCACTGTACGGATCGGCAATGAACTGAAATGCTGCAAAGCATGAACTACGTATCTAATAAGTATCTTTAGGACAAAGTCCAGAGTAGTTCTACAACAAGTATATTTTTTTCTAGAAATTGGATTTGTATATATAGGTTTGTTTGAAAGAGATGACATACTTGTTGTCATTTTTATTATTAGGAAATAGTGCTTCCACATCTATTTCCTTCTTGAACAAAAGAGGGTATAAAATTTTGGCCAAATATAACTGTGTAGTCCTGCCTTTTGTTAATAATACTATAATACCCCCTAGGGTTTTTAGCACAGTCATTAAGAGGAGCCCATCAGGGTCTCCCCTTTATTATCTCATTTATCTTCCAGGCATCCCTAGGAGGCTCAGATTCAGATATTATTACTTGCATTAACAGAGGGGAAGTCTGAAAGGTCATCCAGCATAAAGTGGTAGTCAGCAGGAAGGCTTTGGTGAGAACTCAGGTGGACTAGATCTCAGTCCAGCCCACCAATGTTTGCTGGAAGTCTGATCCCAAAGGCCTTTAGCACAGGATGCTAAGAAAGTGGAGTTCGGTCAGGTGACTGCCCTTCTCACCAGCTTTTCTGCTACTTATTAGAGACACTATGTGGGCAATTACTCAGCTTCTCTCAGTCCTGTCTTTCTCATCTGAAAAGTGCATAGACTCTACCTGCTTCACTTCCCAACAGAGATTCTGTCCTAAGATGGATCAGCCCTGGTTCTGAGTGATTGCATCTTGCCTTTGTCTCAGAACATGGCTTTTACTAACAGGGTGGGTAGGTCACTCCTTACGGCCTCAGGTTGCTTCCTGCCTGCACTAAAGTGTCCCTAGATTTTTTAAAGTGAACTTCTCCAATGTGTAGCCTTCTCTCCCAAATTATATTGTGAGTCTCAATTATCCATTATTTCATCCTAGAACCAAGAACAGTTAAAAAACAAACCGATTGCTGTTGAGTTGATTGCAACCTCTCCATACAGTTCCCAAGGGGTTAATCCTTATGGAAGCAGACTACCACCTCTTTCTCCCATGGAGTGGCTGGTCGGTTTGAAATGCCAACAGCTTAACCACTGGACCACCAGGGCTCCTTCCTGGAACAGTTGTTGTTGTGGTTAGAAATTGTAGGAGTCTCAAATGGGTTGAGAAGCTTGGAATGATTTTTTTGTCCCTAAACTAAGTGGCAAAAGCCAGAGAAAACATGGAATCTTCGACTCTACAATCATCCCAACTGGGGCAAAGTTCAGAGAACCATCATCCAAACCCCTCCATTTTTTCTTTCCTTTTTTTTTTTTTTTTAATAGACTTCATTTTTTAAAGCTGTTTTAGCTTTACAGACACAGCAGGAAGTACAGAGAAATTGTTCGTACTCCTCTTCTCCCTGAATGTACTTTCTTCTGTCATTAACGTCTTGCATTCCTTTGGTACATTTGTTACAGCTGATGGCTCAGTAGTGATGTATTACTATGAACTGAAGCCCATAGTTTACATTCAGGTTCACTCTTCATGTCATAGAGTCCTGTGAATTTATTCATCGGTGAGGAAACAGAGGTCAAGCCAAGTAGAGAGCCGGTCCAGTTGCCTTTCTTTCCCTCAAGGAGGTTTTCTCCTGTCAGCTACTTTTGTTTTTGGAGGTCTGAGGTTATTGGGATAATTTAACTGGAAAAAGAAGAGAGAGAGACAAAGGTAGATAAACTTTGGTAGAGGAAAATGGAAGTTGTATGAGAGAAGATGGTCAATTTTACTAAGTCTGGAGGAGACTCAAACTGATTTAATTTTACTTAAAGATAACAATGACATTCACAAGTTTTTGCACACTCCACTTCATGAAGCAAGTTCCTTACCTATATGTGGCCTTCCACCTTGTATCACTCTGTTCCAGCCCAGAACAGGATCAGTTAGGTTTCCAAGACTATGTACTTGGTCTTCATAGGGACAAGTTCACTCATTAATGGGATGCTAGACCTTCCAGAACCTTCACCTCAGCCAGGAGGAAGATTAGTCAACTATTGTTTTCCCCTCCATTAAAGAGATAATGTTCTTCACTTTATAAATACAGTGACCATATATATAAAGTAACAAGAGAAAAGCAGCATAAATATCATAAACACCCTGGTCAAGTTTGTGGTTTTTCTTGTTGTTATTGTTTCCTTAGTCAACCCTTGTGTGTCTCACTTCTTTCCTGTTATCACTACCCCTCTCTTTACTCCCAGTTTGAAAAGCTATCATTGAATCCATTTGTCTCAACAGAGTTGCCCATTACATTCTGAAAAGGCTGGTATTTTATGTATATTTCACTTCTCTACAATGAAAAATATTTTACAATAAATGAGGACAGGAGAGGTGTTCGTGAATAGAAATGGTGCTGTCCTGATTGTGACTGCTCCCAACTAGATGCCTTATCCGTTTGATTTAAGTGGCAGTTAGGTTTTTTTATTATTATTATTTTTTTATTTTTTTATTTAAATGATCCCCTTTTAAAAATGTGGTGTATTCAAAGCAAAAGACCATCTAGTTCTGTGTGAATGAGCCCTAGGGAAATTGCTTTCTATTATCAATGTTTTTCAACAAAGTCACAATGAGGAATGTGTCCATTTTGAAGTATATGCCATTTCTCCTTTGAGACTTTGCTTATTAATCATCATGAAAATCTGAGCCATATAATCTTACAGGGAGTCCTTCTCCAAGCATTGTGCCAAAAGTGAGTTAGCCTTCCTGTGACTCCTAGTGACAGTGGGACAGGACTGTGGTTGTGGCATGTGATATGTCACAAGGAGCTTGTTTGGGGTACTGGTCCCCTAATGCAGAAGTTGGCCATTCAATTAGATGGAAACCTGAGAAACATGGTCACTTTGTAAGATAGAGCACATATTTTAAAAGCAGTTAAATACTAGACTTTCCTTTTTATCTTGGGAGCGGGGAAAGTCTAAGGTGCGCCTGAGCCAAGCCTATTTTGAGCCAAGCATATTTTCGGTCACCTCATATGCATACAAAAGCTGGACAGTGAATAAAGACGACTAAAGAAATATTGATGCATTTGAATGATGGTGTTGGCAAAAAATATTGAATTACACTATGGACTGCCAGAAAAACGTAACAGATCTCTTGGAAGAAGTACAGCCAGAATGCTCCTTAGAAGTGAGGATGATTAGAGTTTGTCTTACATACTTTGGACACGTTATCAGGAGGGATCAGTCCCTGGAGAAGAACATATCGCTTGGTAAGGTAGGGGGTCAGCAAAAAAAAAAAAAGGAAGACTCCTAACACAACGGATTGACACAGTGGCTGAAACAATGAGCTCAAACATGACAGTGGTTGTGAGGATTGCACAGGACTGAGCAGTGTTTCATTCTGTTGTACATAGGTTCACTGTGAGTCAGAGCCAACTTGATGGCACCTAACAGCAACACAGAAAATCAGCTGTAACTTACCAGGACAATGTGCTCTGATATCCTCTGCCTTCTTCCTGATAATAATGACAATCATTATCATGTTCATGATTTTCATCACAATCATCTGTATTATCCCCATCACCATTATCATAGCTCTGATTTATTAGTCAGTCACTATGAACCAGCACTATTCTAAGTACTTTGCATGTGTATTATTTCCATCCACTACAAGCATTTAAGGTGATTATGCATGATTATCACCATTTTAAGGGAAGGCTTTTATTTTATTTTATTTTTTTACTTTTTTTTTTTTT
>NW_006921672.1:1982928-1999174 GCF_000298275.1 Orycteropus afer afer
AAGTATAGCAGGGATTGTGGGGCTGGCACGGGATCGGGCAGTGTTTCGTTCTGCTGTGCTTGGGGTCGCTATGAGTTGGAAACGACTCAACGGCACTTAACAACAACAACAACATCATTGAAATTAAACTATTCTAAGAGCCCTGTTCTGGTGGCACAGTGCCTAAGCCTAACCAGAAGGTTTAGACCCACCAGTTGCTCCGTGGAAGGAAGATGGAGCAATCTGCTTCTGTAAAGATTTACCGCCTTGGAAACACAATGGGGTTGCTATGAATTGGAATTGACTCGATGGCAGTGGGTTTGATTTTGGGTTTAAGAACCTTGCTTTATTCAGAAAGTGGCAAAATAAATCTGTTATTAATTTTTATAGAGTTTAATATGACAGGTATTCATCTTACAATCTTAACTAAAAGAACAGTGAGATGTCTAACCAACAAGCAAAATAAAAAGCAAACTCATTGCCATGAAGTTGATTCTTACTTACAGTGACCCTACGGGACAGAATAGAAGTGCTACACAGGGATCCCAAGGCTATAAATCTTGACAGAAACAGACTGCTTCATCCTTCTCTGCAGAGCAGCTGGTGGGATCAAACTGCCAGACTTTCAGTTAGCAGCTGAGCACTTTAACCATTGCACCACCAGAGCGCCTTCCAACAAGCAAAGTATCTTTAAAATGTTCAACCTAGAAGAATGCAAAAATATACCATGAGAGTGTTTACTATCAAATAATATAGACTTTAAGAAAAGTTAGAAGAACTAAAGAGGGTGCTTTCTAAGGAAAGGGTCATTCCACTAGGAAGGTATAACAGTACTAACTTTGTATTCAAGTTCTGATTTTGCATTCACTAACATGCTTGGCTGTTAACAGAAAGATTGGAAGTTTGAGGCCATCCAGAGCAAATTCCTGGCAATCTACTTCTGGAAAATCAGTCATTGAAAATTGTGTTGGGCACAGTTCTACTTTGTCACATGTGGGGCCACCATCAGTCTGAGTCAACTCAATGACAACTTTTTTTTATTTTTGTTTATACAGCCACAAACTTAGTAAAGCAATACTGACAGACTTACCTTGTATAGGGTTGGCAGACAATGTTTGTACAAGTGTATTTGATTATTCTATAAGAATGTCCAGGTATATTGTAGAGCTGACAAGGGATAAGGTTATAGTCACTTCTTGGCCACAGCCAGCTACCAGGAGGGAGTGAGTAGTTGGACCTATGGTACTTAGAACCATGGTCGCAGGGCACATCAGGCTCAACTGGCATAACATACTACACAAAAACATTGTTCTACGTCCTGTTTTGGTGAGTAGCAATGGATACCTTAAAAGCCTGCAAGTGGCCATCTAGATGCAACGATAGGTATCTCTTCATCCAGAGCAAAGAAGAATGAAGAAAACATGGAAACAATCAGTCCAGCATGTGATCCTCAGGCTATAAGACCATGAAACTAGAAGAACTAGATAGTGCCTGGCCACCACTGTCAACCCCCTTGAGGCGGGGATCTCGTTGGAGATTCTGGATAGAGAGGGAGAACAATGTGAAACAAAACTCAAACTCTTTATTAAAAAAAGGGGGACCAGGTTTGCTGGTCTGTTAGAGCCTGGTAAAACCCCTTAGACTATGGCCCTTAGCTGCCCTTCAGGTCTGGAATTGAACCCACTCCTGTGGCTTCCAGCCAAACAAAAGACAGGCATATGAGCTGAACATTTACATTAGGTAGATACACGACTTGGAGAGATCAGTCATGGAAGAATAGAAGGGGCTGTGTATGCACAGGGAGACAGCTTAGACGTCAGGAGTGCATGGGAGGGAAGGACACAGGGAAGAGGTAACTATGGGGAGGAAGTGGCAGGGGAGCTGTTGCATTGTGGGAAATTGCAGTCAATGTCATGAGACAATGTGTATGTGATCTGCTGTATGGAAAATGAATTTGCTCTGTAAACTTTCACCCAAATCACAATTTTAAAAAAATGGCAGAACTAAAAACAGGATAAATCTATAACCATAAAAGGAGACTTTAACAAGCATCTCTATAATTGATACAACGAGCAGCCAAAAAACTAAAAAACTAAAATGGGCTAAGATAGAAAAGATTGGAGCATGCATTCTCTTTAGAGTGATATTAAATGGGAAATCAATAACAGAAACATAACTTCAAAATCCCAAATGTTGGAATATGAAGCAACATATTTCTGAATAACCCAGCATATTCCTAAATAAATAATGAATCAAAGCAAAACTCACAATGGAAACTGGAAGAAAATACTGAATTTCCTTGTTTCCTTTTGGGCCTTTTGAGGGTACTGGCAATGGTCCTTTTCTCGATCTAGGATCTTGATTGTAGGTGGTAAGTACACAGTTATGTTCACTTTGTAAAAATTCATCAGGCTGCATCCACTTATGGTCTGTGAACATCTCTACACATTATACATCACTTTTAAAAGAAATCAATATAAAGTATATGCTCAGATTTCTCCTAAGAAAATTTCTAAATGGCTTTCAGATGTTGCACATTGTGTTGGGGGATTGACTAAATTAAAATAGACAAAACAACTCTTCTCTCTCAGGAGTCAGAATGGCTGCAACAGAGACAGGGGACCTTTTTTATGTGAGAATCAGTTCAGACAAAAATTTAAATGCTTGTAAGGGAGAAAATTAAAACAAAAACCTTTGCTGAATTACATGAAAAAAAAATAGAATTTTGAAATTACAAGTACTTTATTAAAGAAAAGAATAGCTATTCTTAAATTGCTAAAATGCCTGTATCTGGGCTTTCTGGGAAAAGTAGCCAGATTTAACTGTTCTTCTGATCTTTTATCCTTGTTTTCTTCAAGAGTGCCTTAGAGTTGTCAGTGGATATTGACATAGATGTCTTATTTTATTCTTGAAACAACCCATGTTTTTGTTTGTTTGTTTGTTTCCTCTCTGTAGAAGGAGCCCTGGTGGCACAACAGTTAAGTGCTTGGTTGATAACCAAAAGGTTGGTGATTCAAACCCACTGTTCAGGGAATTTCCAAGAGAGGCTAAGACCCCCTCTTGAGTAGGTACAAGGAGACTGGAAAACTCACCCAGAGGTATACTCAGAGATGTAAGAAATTGATGATAGAAAAAGTGATGGCAAAGTAAGAGCAAAGGTTTTACAAGATACGGGGAGGGTGGGAGGCTTACAAACGTCAGCAGACGGTGAGTGATCCAGTGGCGACATGTTGGGCCAAGTCAAGTAACCGCTGTCCCCCTCCCATGTTCTAGGGATATGTATGCCTGGGTTTGAGGAGCTGGGGATGGGGGCTGCATGTCTGTTCCCAGACAGGATGGCGCCATGCCCAGGCTGAAAGGGCCTTGGACAGTGTTATGTGACCACCACCTGTGCTATGCTTTGATAAGATGCTGCCGTTAACAAGTTAATGAATTGTAGCTGTTCTAAAGAAGGACCCCACTGGCCTTGAGGAGGGGAAGTGGGGAGAGGAATTAGCCAGTTTCTCTCTTGACCAAACAAGATGGAATCTGGGGACCATTTTTGGGGCTTTAGGGCTGTGCCTTGTATACCCATCCAGCAGCTCCTTGGGAAAAGTCCTGGCAATCTACGCCTGTAAAGATTACAGCCAAGAAACGCTGTGAGTTTATTCTGCTCTGACACGTGAGGGCTCTATGAGTTGGAATTCACTGGATGGCATTCCACAACAGCAACAGCCCCTCGGTGGAGTGATGAAGTGACTTCCCAAAGGATCTTGCCTAGTTAATGGCAAACTTGAGACTTGAATTAGCTCGGATTGCAATGGCAGGCATTCTGCTATGCACAGGGAATGCAGAGTTAATAAAATGAAGAGAATGGTTCTTCTCCGAAATGGTCATCCCTCTCCTGTAGATACAAGGTCATTCCTTTACTATTCTTGATTTCTTAGGGCAATTTGTGCATCAAAGCAGAAAGAGAGCCTCTGTTTTGTGAAGGGCTAGCTGCATAGAAGGAGCTCTGTGGTGCAGAAGTTAAAGCATTTGACTTCTTAACAAAATGTCAGCATTTGAAGCCCACCAGCTGCTCTGCTGAAGAAAGATGAGGTAGTCTGCTTGCTTAAGGGTTTATGGCCTTAGAAACCCATGTGAGCCAGCTCTATTCTGTCCTATAGGGTTGCTATGAGTCAGAATCGATTAGATGGCAATGGGTTTGGTTTCTTAGTTTAGCTCCTTTAGATCCTAGCCTCTGAAGAATCCAGCCTGCTGTGGGTATCAGCTCAGACTGTGGCAGGGTGCTGCAGTGTCTATCCCAAAAGATTCTTGTTCCTACTCCCCCACCCCCCTTTCTAGATACCCACCCCATGGCCATCTCACACACCTGGAATGCACCTTCTATAAGGACTATTCCCCCTTCCCCCTTCTAAAAGTGCTCCTCTCCACATTCTCGATGGTTGATCTGAAATGATCCCTGTTCTTGTTAGGTGCCCTTGAGTCGATTTCAAGTCATAGTGACCCCATATGACACAGAATTCCCCCATAGGATTTCTAGGCTGTCATCTTTATAGGAGCAGATCGACAGTTCTTTTCTTCTGCAGAGACAGTGGTGGATTTGAACCACTGACCTTCCAGTTAGCAGTCCAGTACTTAACGATTGTCCCACCAGGACTCCTCAACCAAAATTAGTCAAGCTTTGTTTTTGTTTTTTGATTGCTTGTTTTAGAGACTTTTTTTTAAGAAAATAACTTTACACTGTGGAGCACTCCCCTATTTCATTTTTTCTCCCTTTTTCAACAGAAGAAAACAACATTTAGGATGGTGTGCAGTCTTACTGACCATCATTTTTATTATTGTTACATGTGTATGTTTCTTATTATACATGTTCCTTTGGAAACTTGCCTTTTTAATTTATATTATGTTTTTGGAACATATTTATAAGTATGGGTCTAATTGTTCATTTTATATGCTCTTTAAGTTACATTCATTGTATGAACGTACTGCAGTGACCCATTCTCATCTATGACATGTGCAGTGTAGTAAATTACTTAGTGTGGCTTTTCTACTCATAAGTCTTTGTAAACTCCAAGGTGGTATTTGCTATGAGCAACTGAGGAGCTCCTGATTGCTAAAGTTGTCCACCTGGAGTATTTCTGTTGGGAGTGGCACAAAACAATGTTCTGGGAGGTTCCCACTCTCTCTCAGGTGCTTAGCATTCTGATGCTGTGATTGGCTAGTTTGGCCACTCTGCCAGGCTCAAAAGGAGGCCTCGTAGAGGCAGAACGCTCTCTCTCTGACTGCTGATTGAGGAAGACGTGCTGCTGAAAGACACGCATTGCTGAGTGAGACACCGAGGGACATGCACTGCTGGGAAAGAGACTGTTGGCTGAGGGATGGTGAGTTGGGAGAGAGACTGAGCATTTTTCCTGAATTTGAATTGTAGCCTGTGGTGCTTCCCTAATTAACCCCGTAATCTGTGAGTTCTCTGTGGCCACTGCAGTGAATTATCGAACCCAGGAGAGAGGTGGTGGGTACTTTGGGAGGAACAGTTGGTGAAAGGACTGGAGGGAAGGGAAGCAGCATGTCTGGCCTCGCAGGAATAGGCCTTGGGCTATTGATGGTGAATCTGTCTTCCTCTTGTGGGTTTAGAGGAGGTCGGGAGATGTGGCCTCCTTGCCCTTTTTGCAACACGTTTGCCCATTTGATGGCAGATTCTTACTGATGGTGTTTAAACATGAAGTTCCCTGGGTTACTAGGGAAGGTGAGCATTTATTCACATGATTAGATTTCCTCTTCTGTGAATTCTGTGAGTGGCTTGTGTTTTTCTTAGTCATTTGTAGGAGTACTGGATACTAATATTATGTCGCTTATGTGCCTAGCAAATATCTTTTCTTAAGTCTGAGATTTTTCACTCTGTTTATACAGAGGATTTAAAATTTTAACATGCTCCATTTATCCATTTATCAAACTTTTCCTTATCAATTTTTGTATTAGCAGTTCATCAATCCTCCCTGAGGCTAAGATTATAAAGCATATTCTTTAAATTTCCCTCTGATTCATAATTTTGCTTTTTCATATTTAAGTCTTTTATCTATATGCAGTGTATTCTTCTTTTTTTTTTTTTTAATTGTGATTTGGGTGAAAGTTTACAGAGCAAATTTACTTTCCATACAGCAGCTCACATACACATTGTCTCGTGACATTGATAACAGTTTCCCACAGTGCAACAGCTCCCCTCCCACTTCCTCCCCATAGTTACCTCTTCCCTGTGTCCTTCCCTCCCATGTATTCCTGATCCCTGAGCTGTCTCCCTGTGCATATACAGCCTTTCTATTCTCCCATGACTGATCTCTCCAAGGAGTGTATCTACCTAATGTAAATATTCAGCTCATATGCCTGTCTTTTGTTTGGCTGGAAGCCACAGAAGTGGGTTCAATTCTAGACCTGATTGGCAGCTAGGGGCCATAGTCTTAGTGGTTCCATCAGGCTCTATCAGACCAGAAAATCTGGTCCTTTTAAAAAAAAAAAAAAAAAGATTTTGAGTTTTGTTGCACATTGTTCTCCCACTATCCAGAATCTTCTCCATAGATCCCCCTCTGAGTGATTGACAGTGGTAGTTGGGCACCGTCTAGTTCTTCTGGTCTCATGGTCTTCTTATAGTCTGAGGATCACATGGTGTACCAGTCACTTGGATTAATTGTTTCCATGTGTCTTTGTTTTTTTTCATTCTTCTTTGCTCTGGACTAGGAGAGACCCATTGTTGCTTCTAGATGGCCACTTGCGAGCTTTTAAGATCTCAGTTGCTACTTCCCAAAGTAGGATGTGTAACAGTGTTTTGGATAGTATCATAGGCCAATTGAGCTTGATGTTCCCTGTGACTGTAGTCCCTAAGCCCACAGGTCCAACTACTCACTCCCTCTGGGTAGCTGGCTGTGGCCCAGCCTTGCCCCTTGTCAGCTCTACCAGTATATGCAGTGCATTCTTGAGTGGTGTGAGGTATGAATCCAGGTATTTCAATTTATAAGTAGTCTATACTTTAACCACTGATTTTAAATACCCTTTCCTTCATATTCCAAGTTCCCACATAGATATATAGATATAGATATAGATATAGATATAGATATATGATTCTTGGCTTTCTTTTCTGTCATCTTGGTCTGTTTGTCTGTAGCTTATCCTTGTGTAGGTCCTCATGTCTGGCATCATGAGCACCCTTGCTTATACTTCTGAGTTCATGTTCTGGTTACCTAGTGCTGCTCCAGCAAGAATATACTACAAATGGGATGGCTTGAACAAATAGGAGTTTATTCTCTCACAGTTTGGAGGCTTTAAGTCTGAGTTCAAAGTACCAGACTCTAGGGGCTGAGTGAAAGCTCCTCAACCTTGGGCTTCAGCTCTGCCTCCTGCTCCCAGCCCACTGAAGCTTGAGGATTTTCTTCACTCAGACAGCTGCTGGCTGCTGAGACTGGCAAGCCCAAGGTTGACAAGTAAAAAGGCACAGTCCCAATGTTACCAAATCACACGGCAGGCCGTTCGTTCAAGTCTGTTAAAAGTCTCAAGATCAGCAGAGCGTGGCAGGCCGCTGAACAGTGACATGCCTACATGCAGGGTTCAAGTGTGCCATAAACTAGAGACCATTCTCAAAGCTGTTTCTTATATATTGGAAGCAGACCACATACCCAAAGCAGCTACTCAGCTGCTCCAGTAGATTCCACCATGGAGTTGATTTCCAGTCTCACCATGGGGAATGACTATATTCAGCTGCCCAGCCACTCAACCAGGCCCAGCCAAGTTGTCACACAAACTTAACCACCACAGTTCAGTTTGTACTTTACTCTTTCACATGAATTCAGGGTTGGTGTTTTTATTAGTAAGAAATTCATAAGTTTGAATTTTAAATAAATAGAATATGATACTTTGTTTTTAACATGGGAGTTTAATTGCATTTTTGTTTATTATTGGTGTATTTGGTTAAACTTCTGTCATCTATTATATATTAATTTTCTTTGATTTATCTTTGTTCCTTCTAGTTTCCTATAATTCTGTTTATATCCATTTAATATTTATACCTTGCATACATTAAATAAAATAACAGTGAGTATAGTATTCTACTTATGAATATTTCAGTGCCTTAGACATCTCAAAAGAAAAAAGAGAGGTCACTAAAATACTATCATCAAAGACATCAGGAAAACTAACAGACTACAATATATACCCAGGGAAGTTTTTGTTTCTTGGAGAACAATCTGTCTTTACATTGGAAATCTTTTTGTCTTTGGAGTTCTAATGATTGATTCTTTGAGGGTAAGCTGCATTTTCTTTGTTTCCTTTAAATATCTTCTCTTTTTCTTTGATACTATATAGATTCACTATTACTTCATTTATTTTGTTTTGATTCATCCTGCTCTAGACTTACTGTAAGTAGCTCTAGTGGTGCAGTGGTTAAAGATTCAGCTGTTAACTAAAAGGTCAGGGGTTCAAACCCACCAGCCACTGTGTGGGAGAAAGATGAGGCAGTATGCTTCTGTAAGATTTACAACCTTGGAAAAACTATGGAAGAGTTTTACTCAGTCCTCTAGAGTCACTATGAGTTGGAATTGCTTTGTTGGCAGTGGGTTAGACAAAGTATTCTTTTTAAATCGGGGAAAACTTTAAAAAAAAAATGGAAAACTTTCCACCTTTTGTCTCTACAAATATTTTTTCTTTCTCATTTTCTCTTCTCCTAGGACTCCTATCCTCTGTGTCTCTCAACCTGCCTTTCAAAATTTTCTACATTTATCTCTGTGTATTGTATTCTGTGACTTTTTCAGAGTTTTTTTCTAGTTTTCTAATTCTTTCTTCAGCTGAATCGTAATCTACTGTTTAATGAGCCCATTAAGCTTTAGTTTTACATCTTGAATTTTTTACTTTAATTAGTCTAGTTTGGAATCAACTCAGTGGCAACTCACAACAACAGCTAAGTTTCATTTATTTTCAGATCTGTCCCTTTAAGGATTGTGTGTTATTTCTCTTCCTAATTCTTTCAGTATAAATTCTTTTATTTTAGCTTCTGACTCTTCCCATGTTGGTTCATTTCTTCTTCTTCCTTTTTTTTTTTTGGTAGTTTCGATTACTTTTTTTTTCTCTGGGAATTCCTTGAGTAGATAATTCTAAAAGCTTTTTTACGGAAGGATTTTGTATTTCCTCAGTCTCAGGGCTTTGTTACTTTCTCAGTTTAGGACCTTTTATCATGCTAGGTGCAAATTTTTAGTAACCTTTCTCACATGACACTTATCCTCCATCTCTCCATCCACAGACTTTGCCAACAACAAAAAAACTACCTTGGTATTTTCCTACACAAATAGACACAGTTTACCTAATTCCTTGTTTGTACCAGAGAAAGCCTGTGAGGGTCAAGGCCAAGCAGAAAAAGTACTGATAGCTATGTAACTTTTAATAGGACACTGATATTTAGAATCAGCACATTTCCATTTTCTCTTTTATGTTCAAACTTAGATTCGTTCAGTTCTCCAGTTATAGAATGGAATTTATTTAATATTGAAAAACGATTATTAGTCCATTAATAACAAAGCATTGAATATAATGTCATGCAACCACACCTGTGAGTAGGACTGAGTAATTTTCTCTGTGTGTAATTTCTACTTTTCTTTTAACAAAAAAATACTGAATATGATAAACACAGTTGAACTTTGTACAATCTCCTCCTTTGTAGTAGTTCCTTATGTGTAAAATGGTAGTACAATGGACTAAATGATAATTATGTTCATTCTGATCTCTAAAGTTCTATAAAGCTTTAGCCTTTTTACTGAGTTATTAAGATGCTATCAAGTTGGTTCCTACTCCAAGTGACCCTGTCTAACACAGGCAAAAAAAATGCTGCTTGGTCTTCTGCCATTCTCCCAGTCGTTCCTAGGTGTGTGCCTGTATTGCAGCCATTCTGTCAATTCATCTCACTGAGGGTCTTCCTCTTTTTCACTGACCTTCTGTTTTCCCAGGCATGATGTACTTCTCCAGGAACTGGTCCCTCCTGATAACATGTCCAAGGTACATGAGATGAAGCCTTGCCATCCTCTCTTCTGAGGAAAATTTTGGCTGTATTTCTTCTTAGAAAAATTTGTTCATTCTTCTGAAAGGCCATGGTATATTCAATATTCGTCACCACCACCTTAATTCAAATGAATTGATTCTTCCTCTGTCTTCCTTATTCATTGTCCAGCTTTCATATGCACATGAGACAGCTGAAAATACCCTGGCTTGGGTCAAGCACATCTTAGTCTTCAAAGTGACGTCTTTTTTTTTTTTTTTAACACTTTAAATAAGTCTTCTACAGCAGATTTGCCCAATACAGTATGTCCTTTGATTTATTGACTGCCACTTCTATGGGTGTTAAGTGTGGATGCAAGTAAAATGAAATCCTTGACAACTTCATTGACAGCTTCCGTCTTTTCTCTGTTTATCATGATGTTATATATTGAGCCAGTTGTGAGAATTTTTTTTTTTTTTTATTTATGTTGAGGTGTAATGCATAGTAAAGGCTGTAATCTTTGATCTTCATCAGTAAGTGCTTCAAATCCTCTTTGCTTTCAGAAAGGAAGGTTGTGTTATCTATCTGCGTATCACAAGTTAATGAGTCTTCCTCCAATCCTGATGCCACATTTTTCTTCATATAGTCCAGCTTCTTGGATTATTTGCTCAGCATACAGATTGAATGAGTATGGTGAAAGGTACAATCATGATTCACATCTTTGCTGATTTTAAGCCACGTAGTATCTTTTTGTTCTGTTCAGATGACTGCCCCTTGGTTTGTGTACAGGTTCGGCATGAGCAAAATTAAGTGTTCTAGAATTCCGATTCTTCACAATGTTTTGATAACTTGTTATAATATATGTAATCAAATGCATTTGTGTAGTCGATAAAACACAGGTAAACATCCTTCTGGCATTTTCTGCTTGTAGTCAAGATCCCTCTAGCATCAGCAGTCATATCTCTTTGTGATAGTTAAGGTTCTGTGTCAAGTTGACTGGGCTGTGATTCTTAATGGTTTAGTAATTATGATGTGGTGATCTCCCATGATGAGATCTGATACAATGTAAGCACCTCTATGATGAGATGTGCAATGAACAGCCACTCAGTTAAAAGGGAGTTTCCTTAGAGTTGTGACCTGCTTCTGCTTCCTACATATATACATACATGCATACGTGTGTGTGTGTGTGTGTGTGTGTGTCTATGCTGATCTTGGGATTGTTGCCTTCACAGGCTATGAACCAACAACCTATCATTTTTATTTGCCAATCTTGGATTCATCAGTCTCTGAAGTCAGCAGCTTACTATGTTGCCTACCAATCTTGGGTTTGTCAGCTCCAGCAGCTGCATGAGTCAGAAAAAGCCTCCAGCTTGATATTTGACCCATGGACTTGGGACTTACCAGCCTCTACAACTGTGTGAGCCATTTCCTTGAGATAAATTAATTTCTCTCTCTCTCTCTCTCCCTCTCTCTCTCTCTCTCTCTGTGTGTGTGAGTGTGTATGTATGTATGTATGTGTATGTGAGCTTCACAGGATTTGCTTCTCTAGAGAACCCAACCTAAGACACCCTCATTCCAGGTCCACTTCTGAATCTGGCTTCAATTATCTGGTAGTTTCCTGTCAATCCACTGTTGCAACCATTTTTGAAGTATTGATAGAAAAGTTTTACTTGTATGTGATATTAATAATATTGTTTGATAATTTCCACATTCTGTTGAATCGTTTTTCTTTGGAATGACATATATATGGATCTCTTCCAATTGGTTGACCAGATACTTTTTCCAAATTTCTTGGCATAAACCAGTGAGCACTTCCAGTGCCGCATCCATTTGTTGAAAAATCTTAATTTCTCTTCTGTCAATTTCTGGAGCCTTGTTTTTCACTAATGCCTTCCATGCAGCTTGGACTTTTTCCTTCAGTACCATCTGTTCTTAATCATACGCTAGCTCCTGAAATGGTTGACTGTAAACCAGTTCTTTTTGGTACCGTTATTCTGTGTATATTCCTTCCATCTTCAAAAACACACACACACACACACACACACACCCTGTCTTGTGCTGTAGGTAGAAGTTTAAACAAGAAATTAGTTTTCCATTTGGTAATTCATACACAGATTGTTCTTTGACATTGGTTGCAATCTCCACAGTGTGTCCCTGTTCTCCTCATTTCCACCCTGGGTTCCCCATTTCTATTCATCCAATTTCCTTGCTGATTCCTGCCTTCTTGTCTTTGTTTTTGGGTAGATGGTGCCAATTGGTCTCAAATACTTGATTGTTCTAAGGTGTATATTATTCCTGGGTGTTATTGTTTATTTTATGGGCCAGTCTGTTACTTGGTTGAGAGGTGGCCTTTGGGAGTGACTAGAGTTCCACGGTAGAAGGGTGACTTAGAGAAATAGTCTCAAGAATTCCTCTAGTCTCTATCAGACCAATAAGTCTCATCTTTTTTATGAAATTGAGTTTTGTTCTACATGTTTCTCCCGTTATAACCAAAACCTTCTTTGTGTCACTAATCATAATGGTCAGTAGTAGTAGCCAGGTATTGTCTGGTTCTTCTGGTCTCAGAGGAGGCTGTGGGTCATATGGGCTAATGCCCTTTGGCTAATTTTTTCTTTGAGTCTGATTTTTTTAACTCTCCTTTGCTTTTAGATGGAAAGAGACCAATAGCTGTGTCTTAGACAGCCATACCCAAGCTTTTAAGACCCCAGACAAGATTTATCTTCCATCTTCTTTTGCTGCTCCCTGCATGATGCAGTAGTTTGCCAATAATAACCCAAACCACTGGCATTGAGTTGCTTCCTTTCATAGCGACCCTGTAGTGCAGAGTAGAACTACCCCCATAGGGTTTCCAAGCCTGTAAATCTTTCAGAAGTAGACTGCCTTGCCTTTCTCCCTTGGAGTTCCTAACATGTAGGGCTGAAAGGCAAGAGGTTTTCTGTCCAGGCTTCTTGGACATGCTTCCTGATAATACCCCCTGGCTCTCCCTGAAGGTGGTCCTCATCTCTATTCCTGCTACTGACAGGCACTTCTCTTTGTTCATGAATGGCATTAAAATACAGCTGCATTCACAGCCACACTCTTGGGGCTAGGTACTCTGGGGGAAAATGCTTTCTTTTGAATTCCCACTTTTTTCTTCCATAGGCTGAAGTCATTTCCCATCTCCATTTACTTAGAGTCTCTCCCCTTGATGAGTGGCTGTACTTTTTCACAGTATCCTAATGGCCCCTAGTCCTTCTTGGTCATGTCACCAATATTTGTCACTTAAAATACATGCAGGCCTTGTTGTGTTACAGGCATCTTTCACATAATTCCCTTATGAAGTGGGAAAACACTGTCCTGCGTTATAGACCATTAGACCTTTGATAACCTTTGATACATACTGAAGAAACAGCAGAAGAAAGTTCCAAATGCACTTTTGGCAAGTTAGACACTTTTTACTCATTTGCTTTAATAAAGCATCTCATGTTTTATATATTGTTTAATATAACTGAATAAAATTATTTAGCATTATCTTCCTTTTATGACAGACTATTCCATTTTATCATGATCAGCTATAAATGATTAATACCCAAGCTATCAAGAATGTAATTTTACAAATTGCCCAAAGTATTTGCATCAAGGATTCTGTCATACTTATGAGCTGAGGACAAGCTGCTTGCTCCTGATCAAAGCAGAAATTTATAGGCCTTTAAGCCCTGGGGATATTGCTGACTTTGTGAAAAAGTCTCTTTCTCCTTGATCACCATGATCCTCATCATCATCATCATCATCATGAATGACCACAATTATACTGTAAATGATAGGTGCACAGAATGCGGTTAGGAGCCAAATATATTTTTCTATAACCTTCACAAACATTCTGCAAGGTCAGCATTATGATGCCTGGTTTTCAGGCAAAGAAAGAAGACTCAGGAGGATTCAGTGATCTTCTCCAGCTGGTAGTTGGCCAACCCAGGACAGGAACCTTGGTCTCCATGGCTTCACTGCCATGAAGTACCATTCCACTCCACATGCTCTTTTTTATTGTTCCCTACAGCAAATTTACTGAACCATGATTTCATTCTCTAATCCTAGCACATAACCTTAGTTATATATTGAACGGTAGACTAAATTCAAGACTTTAGTTTGATTACGTTGACTTTGCGAAGCCTCATACGAAACAGGATTAACATGCATAAATCTCAATAAAAATATTAGTAAATATATGTTGGACAAATAATTTTAAAAACATTACTTTTTTAACATTTTAATTTGAAATGTGAATAAAATGATCAATTTAGAAGAGAAACACTCCAACTGCAATTCATTACTGTCTCCTGAGATCCTCTGAAAGCTTGAGAATTGTGTATGGCCCTCCTGCACAGCCACTCTTAAAGGGTCAGTGCTGCTTTTAAAGGAAGGAAGAAATATTTAGTTCCTACCTGATGTCTTCTTTCCAAGTGATGTGTCAAAACCATTGTTCAGGAAACTTCTTAAAGGCCTGGTAAGCATTGATGAATTCAGTGGCCAGGTGAGGAAAAAAACTTGTTACTTATTTATATTTATAAAGCATATATTTTTTCAGCAAATGTTTATAATTTGCTTTACTAATATAAACCATAAATATGAATTATACACAGATCCTATTCTCAAAGTTTATAGTCCTATAAAAAAAGGGAATGATCCTCTTCATAAATTTTTATCCTAGAGCATTGAGAATAATAAATGGCATAAAAGAGGTGTGTGAAAACACTTCACAGATTAAAAGAGGACAGAAATATTTTCTAGTTGAGAGAATTAAAAAAATGGGGGGGAAATGTTGCTGTTGGGACTCATGGAGAAGGTGGAATTGCACTATGTAGGATTTTCAAGTTGTGACCTTTGGGAAGCAGATCTTCACACCTTTCTTCTGAGGCACCTCTGGATAGGTAGAGGGGAAGACTTTTTAAAAGGAGTAGGATTTAGAGTTGTAGTGTCTTTATAATATAACCCATTGCCATCGAGTCGATTTTGACTTACAGAGTTCCTGTAGGACAGAGTAGAACTGCCCATAGCATTTGCAAGGCTGTAATTTGTACAGGAAGAGACTGCCACCCTTTCTCCCATTGAGCAGCTAGTGGGTTTGAACCACTGACCTCTCAGCAGGTGATCACTTAACCACTGCACCACTAGGACTCCTACTTTAAAGTCTAGCATTTATATATGTAGGCATGGAATAGACTAATATTAATGGCAGAATAAAGAACTTTTTTCTATATTGGTTATGTACTCTGTTCTAGGAGTAGTATTAGGCACTAAAATAAAAAATATGGAGTCCTTCTTCCACCAAACCAAAAACCAAACTCAATGCTGTCAAGTCAGATCCAACTCATAGCGATCCCTCCTTGGGTGTGAGGTGGTGTCATTACAGAAGTAATTCCTTCTGAGAAGTGGCTGGTGGATTTGAACCACCAGCCTTCTGATTAGCAGTCAAATGCCTTCGGCACTATGCTGCTACCAGAGCCCCTAGGAACTCATAATCTAGTGTTCAGAGGAGGGATTGGGAAGAAGGTTACAGATAGACAATACGGACAAAGGCAGAAAGGCAGGAGAATGTGGAGAAGGAGCACCAAATACTCTGTCTGGAATGATGGAAGGATATACAGAGGAGCAGGCAATAGGCTCAGCCAGGAATACCACTGCTACCTTTGTGTTTAAATGCAATTGCTCTCTTTGTTCATTCAACAAGTTCAAAGAAATGTATGTATATAATGTCTACATGACACTTGAAACTAAGAGTGTCTTTCAAAATCTCTTTAAGAGGGAGCTACTAGAAGATCTGAAACTTTTCATAATGTATGTCTGCCACTTATTTCTACTCAAGATGACATTATAAGTTCACATTTTGAGCTTATACTTCTCTAAACACTCAGCATTGATTTAAAAAATAAAAGCAAAAGCAAAATTAAAGAGACTTAGGTATAGGACTCCATTAAAATTTTAAATTATTTTTAACGTGGTACGGAAATATTTTAAAGAAGTCCAGATGGTGCAATGGATAAGCATTCAGCTGCTAGCCCACAGGTCAGTGGTTCAACCACCCCCCACCTCCCACCCCCCTGCAATCACCTCTGTTGGAAGGAAGACCTGACAGTCTGTTCCTGTAAAGATCACAGCCTAGAATAAATACCCTATGAGGTAGTTCTATTCTGTCCTATGGTGTCACTGTGAGTCAGAAACAGCTCAGTGGCACACAGAAACAACATAATTTTCTCAGCACAGCATACATAACTTTAGTCACAGAACTCAAAATAC
>NW_006921672.1:2005949-2007404 GCF_000298275.1 Orycteropus afer afer
ACCAGGAACACACAAGACCTGTACAAAGAAAAATACAAAACACTACTTTAAGAAACCATAAGAGATCTACATAAATGGAAGAACATACGATGTTCATGAACAGGAAAATTGAACATTGTGAAAATGTCACTACTAACCAAAGCAATCTATACGTTCAATGCAATCCCAATCCAGATCCCATCAATATTCTTTAAGGATATGGAAAACCAGTCACTAACTGTATATGGAAAGGAAAGAGACCTCGGATAACCAAAGCACTATTGAAGAAGAAGACAAAGTAGGAGGAACAACAAACAGTCCCAGATTTCAAAACCTACTGTACGGCCACAGTAGTCAAAGCAGCCTTTTATTGTTACAATGACAGATACATAGACTAATGGAATAGAATTGAGAACCCAGAAATAGATCCATCGACTATAGTCAGCTGATTTTTGACAAATGACTGAAATACACTAAATGGGGAAGAGATTGTCTCTTTAAAAATAGTGCTGACAAAACTGGATGTCCATTTAGAAAAGTGAAACATCTGTATCTCACACCATACACAGAAACTAACTCCAGATGGATCAAAGACTTAAAGGGGAAATCTGTAACTATAAAGTTCCTCAAGGAAAGGATAGGGGCAAATTTAGGGGCCCTGATGTAAGACCTAAATACACTGTCAGGCATAACCCAAAATGCACAAAAAGCAGATGATAAACTAGATGAATGGGACCTTTTAAAAATTAAATTTTTATGTACTTCAAAAGACTTCTCCAATAGAGTAAAAAGAGAACCTACAGATTTGGAAAAAATACTCAGCAGTGACATATCTGATAAAGGACTTATCTCTAAAATTTAGAGAGATGAAAATCAAAACAGCAATGAGATACCATTTTGCCCCAACACTGATAGTAAAGTTTAATAAGACAGAACATAACAAATGCTGGTGAGGATGTGGAGAGAGCGGGACTCTCATACACTACTGATGGGACTGTAAAATGATACAACCACTGTGGAAAGCAGTATGGCAATTCCTTAAACGTCTGGAATTAGAAATACCATTTGATCCAGCAATTGTATTACTAAGTATATATCCTAAAGAATTGAGGGCCAGGCCAAGAACAGATACATGCACACCCATAGTCATCGCAGCACTATTTGCAGTAGCAAAAAGATGGACACAACCTAGGTGTTCATCATCAGAAGAATGGATAAGCAAACTATGGTACATGCACACAATGGAATACTGTGCAACACTGAAGAATAATGTAGAATCTACAAAATATCTCATAACATGGATGAACTAGGAGGACATTGTGCTGAGTGAAATAAGTCACTCAAAGAAGGACAAATACTATATTAGTTCCTTATTGTAAAATGTTAAGGAAAGATTCATATATGGAAGAAAATTTTCATTGTTGGTCACCAGTGGTGGGAGGAGAGGGGAAGGGAGGGAACACTGCTAGATAGGTA
>NW_006921672.1:2007517-2011435 GCF_000298275.1 Orycteropus afer afer
AAATACTTAAAATATATTTTTATATATTTATAAGATAAACATAAAGGCAAGTAGCCAGAATGCTCCTTAGACGCAAGGATGGTGAGACTTTGTCTTGCTTACTCTGGACATGTTATCAGAAGAGACCAATCCCTAGATAAGGACATCATGCTTGGTACAGTAGAGGGTCAGCAAAAAAGAGAAAGACCTTCAACAAAATAGATTGACACAGTGGCTGTAACAATGGGCCCAAACATGCCTACTACTGTGAGGATGGTGCAGGACTGGGCAACATTTCATTGTTATACACAGGGTCACTCTGGATGGGAGCCAACTCTGCTGCACCTAATGACATAACAACAACATGCATTAGACTTTCTCTACCCCACTAGTTACTATCTAAATCTTTATCTTTTCATTTAAAAAAAAATAGTTCATATAATAGCTTTATTTAAGGATTTTAAAACTTATCATTTTAAATTTAAGTTTCTTCTTATTTTCGTTCCATTCAGAGTGTATTCATATCTTAATTACTGATTTTATTTACTGGCTTTGCAATCATTGTCTTCAAGTGTTTTAGAACTTTGTAGGCAAAGAAATCCTATGGAAAGAAGCTATAATGAAACAGAAAACAAACAAATGGGATGATCAACAAAACCAAAACTGGCCATTTGAAAATATACAAACCACATATTTTAGAAAATAAATAAGCAAGATACATTAAAGAATAACAGAAACTGCACAGATAAAGAATATTAAGAAGGAAAATATTAATGTACTACATTAATGGTTGGGATATAAAATTATGAGACTGCATTGATCTGTTGTTTTATTATCTCAAATACTTAAAATTTTAGAAGAGTTGGATACTTTCTTTGAAAAATATGATTAAAGTTTCTCAAAAAGAAACAGAAAACCAAATGAACATGTAACCATTATAGAAATATTACTCATAGAGAACTATAGATATGGTTTATGAGTAATAGATTATATATAATACAAACTATATCAATAAACAGACAAAGAAGGATAGCTACTCATTTTGTGAGAGTAACGTAATTGTGACAGCAAAATCAGATAAAAATAGAATAGATGAAAATTACAGACTAGGTCTCATGTGGATGGACAAAGAATTAACTCCCGTGTGATTGCCTTCAGTGAGTTGCTCAAGCATGTCATAAAGCTTCATGACTGATTAAGTCCCATCAAAAGACTTAATGAAACAACTCTCCTGTCGTAGTGTTTGGGTATGATATCCATGGACTCTTTACTATCCAAAAATTCAGGAAAGAAAATGGCACTTAAACTTTTATCAATTAAAAAACTTTGTGGAATTTATTTCCTGTTTTAGATTAATTGATAGGAAAATTACCTTTATTCAGATGAATTTCAATCCTGCAACAGTACTTAATACCATCTGCCTTTAATATTCAGCTCCCTACCCTTGCACAAAAGATCATTCTGTGGTATACATTCTAGTTAGCTGATACATAACTTCACCCTTGTCTTTCCTGTCTCTTTATTAATCACTCCTTTAACATCTAATGTTAAAAGTAAATCTCATTTGGGGACTTCCAGTAAGTTGGTAGAATAGGCAGACAAGCTACGCAAGCCCTCTGCAACAAAGAAAAGAGAAACCAATTGACACAGATGCAGAAGGTAATCCTGGAGCCCTCAGCTTTGAAAGGAAGGATACAGAAGTGGATTAAACACCAACTAATAGAAGAACCTGAATGAAAAGAGTGAATAAGGAGACAAACGGAGCTGTGGACTGGACTGTCAGCTATCCTGATGACATAGACAGTTTGAATATTTCCAAGTGATGTTAGAACCAGAGAATTAACCTAAAAATAGACCCTGCTCACTAAGGGCTGTGTGAACGATTGTACTGGTGACTGATAACTAAAAAGGGAAACAGCTAAGAAGGAGATGAACTGAGCTGTGTACTTTCAGCTGTCCAGATTACTCTGCCATTTTCAGTGTTTATAAACAATGGCCATTTTGGATATTTAAAGTAACAGCATTCTCATTCACATGCCTGGGACCTAAGAATAGGCTCCGCTTGCTGAGGACAGCAGGACATACCAGAGACTGACAATTGGAAAGGTGCGATATTCCCCTTGTTACTCTTATATAGCCCATACCCTGTTGGTGAACATAGGTGTGGCCATTCCTATCCTCCACCCACCTTCTGGGCCAGCAGGAATTGCATCCCAGTCTGTATGCTCTGATGGAGCCTGGGTGCTCTGCCCCACCCTTCCTAAATTTGTTTTTTGTTTTTTCTTTCTTTGTTTTTTAAATTATTCTCTTTTGTTGTTGTTTTTTCTCTTCCTTATTTTTATTCTTGCCTTTTCTCTTCCCAGATTCTAGTTTGGAGCTGACTTTCTTTTCTCTTCCATTTGCCTGGTTCCAATGTTTCCCTTTCTTGTGGTTCTTCCCATCCCTTGTTTTCCTTTTTGTATGCTTCCCATTTTTTTCCTTCATTATTCTCTTACTCTAGCTCTTTTCTCTTATAACTTCCTCCCCAGATATCATGGTTTATTTTTTTTTTCCTTTTCTATTTATATTTCTTTTGTCTTTTTAAATTATTTCTTTAAGTATTTCATCTCATTTATTGCCTTTCCTCTTATAATTATTTTTTTCTTTCTCTTTTTGGTGTTTGTTCCTGTGTGTTTATGCATTGTGTATTTTTCTCCTTTTCCTTTTTTGGTGGTTTTGTTGATTGTGTTTTTGCCTGACTGAGTGGGAAATGGCAATCATGCCCATATGACCCAACCATACCCTCACCTCCTACAACCCCATGTACTGAGTGACAGCCACCACGTGCTTCTGCACGACCTGGCCAATGATACACAACAGCCAATATGTGCCTGACTCACCCTTAACTGTTCTTTGCAAGCAGCTAACAGAGATCTGTGAACCCACTCTTACTCTCTATCACAGCCACCAGGAGACAGGTGGTGAGTGAATAAGTGCTGCCAAGTAGTGAATAGAGGAGCACAGTATCCTATTTACTCAGATACATCCAAACTAAACAAAGAAAAATCTTGGCAATCACACCAACATATAATCCCCAATTAAATATGAACACAACAACATCACAATGTCTTAGAGACAACAGACCATCACAGTCCACACAAAGAAGCAAGATAAAGCAGTAGAAATGAGGGACCAGGATACAGACCCAGAATACATTGCAGAGGAAGAAGCAGAATTAGAACTCCCTGATAAGGAATTCAAAATAACTATATTTAGGTATGTGCAATGGATTGAGAGACCAAAGAAAACACTGAAAAAATTGAGGAAAACACAGAGAAAACCCTAGAACAATTTTGGAAGGCAATACAAGAACAAAATGACAAAATAAATGAAAAATTAGAAATGATACGAAATCTACAGATAGAAATCCAGAAGATTAATACTAAATTTTCAGAAATAGATAAAGTGTTGAACAGGCAAAGGAATAGAATCAAATCAATGGAAAACAGAATTAGTAAGATTAAAGACAAATACCTGAATACTTATTTGGAAGTAGATCAATCAGAAAAAAAGATCAAAACAAAATGAAGAAGGCCTAAGATTCACATGGATACCATCAAGTGGAACAGCCTACATGAAATCAGAATTCCAGAACAGGAAGTGAAAAATAAAACCACAGAGAAAATTGTCAAGGTCTGTTGGAAGAAAATTTCCCTAATTGATGAAAGATGAGAATATATCCGTTCAAGAACCTATGAATCCCAAACAGAATAGACCCCACAAGAAAATCACCAAGACATATCATCATCAAACTCACCAAAACCAAAGACGAAGAACAAATCCAGCAAGCAGCCTGGGAAAAGTGAAGTTACATACAAAGGGCAAACAAGAAGACTAAGCTCTGATTTCTCAGGACAAACAATGCAGATGAGAAGGCAATGGGATGGTATATATAAAACC
>NW_006921672.1:2016572-2041703 GCF_000298275.1 Orycteropus afer afer
AAGCATATGGGGTGAATATTTACATCAGGTAGATCCACTGCGTGGAGCAATCAATCATTGGAGAACAGAAGAGCAATTTTTGCACAGGGAGACAGCTCAGGAGTGCATGGGAGGGAAGGACACAGGGAAGAGGTAACTATGGAGAGGAGGTGGGAAGAGAGCTGACACATTGTGAGGAATTGCAGTCAATGTCTTGAGAGAAAATGTGTATGAACTGCTATATGGAAAATGAATTTGCTCTGTAAACTTACACCCAAATCACAATAAAAAATTTTTAAAAAAAGCAAATCTGGTTCTTGGTCCACTGTTCTTCAGCCCTTGGTTATTCCTCATATTGACTACTTAGTATGAGTCAAAAGAGCCGGTAGATCAAAATATTTTAGAGCAAATTATCTGAAAACTGGATTTAGTAAGAATACAAAAGGATCTTCTTGGAAACTTATCGTTACATCAACAGTGCAGACCAAACCCTCACCTTTGCCCCCTCTACCCACTCTATATGATGAAATCTGGTAGAGAATTGTCCATCTCTGACTTTGACACAACACCTGCTCCCCAGGCCAGTGAAAACAGGCCAACCACAGAAAGAGCATACGTGTTGCTTACTGTTAGCAAAGAACCCCAAAGAACCAAGATGACTGATGATCTTTAATGCCACTGAAGCATGGATTGCAACACATAGTGTGAGGCTGATGGGAGAGCCAGTCAATCACTTGGCTAGGGAGTGGTTACAGTAGACTACCCACCCTCTTCATCTCAGTGAGTCTGTTATTACTCATTGCTTATTGTTACTATTACTCATTGCTTATGGAATAACTCTTAAGAGTTTGATACCTAATAAACATAAAAAGTTTTTTTAAGATTCTAGTAAATTCATAATTAATGATAGGATAGTAACATGGAAGCATAATCAAGTGCAGAATTTGTTTTGGAAGCAGAATTTATTATTATGGCTTTATTAATGATTTTATTAGTGTATTTATAGAATCATTAAGGTTCTGAAGGGTCAGCTAAATTATTGTGTTCCACTTTATTATATTTTATGGAGGAAATTATATGGCATAGAGAGATAGTCACAGTTTGGGGGATTTATGAAGATCCAGGCTCTAATGTTTCTTAGTTATAATTTCAGAATAACTTGCTAATATACACGAAATTCAATAGGTATCTGAGAGTCTGATTTCTTATTTGTTTTGTTTTGTTTTGTTGGCTAGTTTAAGATTTCAATAAGTCTGTGTCTTGGCCTGTGTTTGAGATATCTGAGTAAAAATTGACAAATTTCTTCAGAGATGAAGTGTAAGTTGGTATTTCAACAGTCTTCTTCTAAGAAAATAGAAATTCTTCTATCATTAAATAATACGATTTATCCATTTTCTTGTCTTGTCTGGACTAAATGCTGTTTACCACTGTCTTGTTCTTGGTTGTTTGGGCATTCTTTGAACTTCTCCATGCCTCAATGTCTGTATACAATTGGAAATTATTTTCTAATTATTGAGGAAACATTTAGATCTCTGTAGAGAAATGGTGTGAAAATAATGTGAAATAGTGGCATGTCAATGAATGCAAAATGTACAGGTTTCTTTCAAGTACTGGATGTCATCTTCAGTATCCACAGCTCTTGTGAATGACTAAGACACAGAGTAGCTGCACAAAGAACCTCTCTTGTCTGCCTCAAAAAAAACACATACATGTGTCTTTGCCACAGTGTTATTTAGAAATCACAGTTTTGGTGGAATCAGCAAGATATTGTAGTTATTCCAGAAATATACTGCTGGCATTCTTTTTAACTGAGTGTTTGTGTTGTTCTGATTCCCCAGTAGGTTTGATGCTTTTCTCTATGCTTTGGTTTGGGTTCCAGTTAAGAAATTATGATGTGAGAAATGTGTTTCTTTCATTCCTGAAATACATGTATTCATATAAAATGCATTGTTTTGAATGACTGCTAAAGGATAACATAGAGAAATTATATACTTATCATGGGAGTTTATTCTGGTGCTGGAAAACAAGATATTAAATTATATCATATGAAGAATCATAATTCAATGAATTTTTATGATCTGTAGAGATGAGCAAATTGCATTGCAAATGATAAATGAGTTTTCACCATCAAGATCTACAAATAAATCATCACAAGTAGATATTTTGATGTATTAACATAATTCGGAAGCAGCCCCTTGGGATATGCATGTTATTTTTGGTGGTTGTCCTGGTGAGAGATAGCTAACTTATTTGTGTGTTGTGTTATGTTTTGTTTTTTCTTCTATTAGTATCTACTCTGAATATTTTTAGAAAATGGTTTATTCCATTAGAAATAAATTCCTTGAGCATAAAAGTGGGAATAGATACTAATTTGAGTAGGTCAGTGCCACTATATATTAAATGCTGATAAACTCGACAAGATAGCCAGAGATCCCACTTTCTGCCTTCACCTTAAAGAAAGTCATTGTGAGTAACATACCCATTTCTCTACATATAAGTAAACTGGGCTTTTTTGGCAACCTAAGATGCAAAATCCCTTCTTCTACTTCTGCACTATTGAAAGAATAATGAACATCCTTGTGTGTGTTTCTGACATCAGCTATTATCTACAACTACAGCCTAAAAATTACTAAACAGAAAAAAATAAAAGTTTCTATCCATTTATTCCTCTTACAAATACTAAATGACCTCATAAGTCAGGACTATTCTAAGGGCAAGGAAACAGAATGAAAAAAATGCAGCACCTGCCTTCAAGCAGGATACAGTAAAGTGAGAAAAACTAATATCCTATCACAACATAGTGTGGTGTGTACTTGATGGGGATGTGGGTAAGGTACCACAGGAGCCCAGGGGACAGACTTCTAAACTGAAGGGCATACTTAGGAGCCTAGGATGATTGTTCTCTGAAAAGAGTGGTGAGAAGAGGTTTCCAGGGGAGCTGATGGTCATGCTGAATCGTGAAGGATGTGAAGAGTAGGCAGGACATCCCTGGCATGGGGAGTGGCATATACATGGCCCACAGTTTGAAGGGAAAATAGTCAGGGATCAACAAGGAGATCAATCTGTTGA
Organism: Orycteropus afer afer; assembly: GCF_000298275.1. Lineage (NCBI taxonomy): Eukaryota > Metazoa > Chordata > Mammalia > Tubulidentata > Orycteropodidae > Orycteropus > Orycteropus afer. Next base: position 2,019,621 of record NW_006921672.1, read on the forward strand.
GTGGTTCACAGTGCAATCTGAAGAGGAAGGTGGAAGAAGTCTGTAGAAAGAACAGGAGACTTGGAGACAGTCAATTTCAGTCCCTCCCAAATCTGTTCTGGTTACCTAGTACCACTCTGACAGGAATATACCACAAATGGGATGCTTGAACAAACAGGAGTTTATATAAAGTCTTAAAGTTTGGAGGCTTTAAGTCCGAGTTCAAGGTGCCAAGCTCTAGGGGCTGTGTGAAAGCCCCTTGACCTTGGGCTTCAGCTCTGCCTCTTGCTCCTGGCCCACTGAAGCTAGAGGCATCTCTTCACTCAGACAGCTACTGGCTGCTGAGGCTAACAAGCCCAAGATCGACAAATAAAATGGCACAGTCCCGATGTTACCAAACCACATGGCAGGCCATTACTTCAAGTCCATTGTAAGTCCCAAGGTCGGCAGAGCATGGCAGGCTGCTGAACAATGACATGGCTACATGCAGGGTTTAAGTGTGCCCTAAGCTAGAGACTATCCTCAAGGCTTCTCCTTATATACAGGAATATATATATATATAGTTTTATACTTATAAGCATATATATATATATATACAGGAAGCAGACCACATCCCAAAGGCAGCTTGTGGTAGATCCCACCATGGAGTTGATTGCCAGTCTCATCATAGGGAATAACTACCACCAGCTGCCAGCCACTGAACCAGACCCAGCCAAGTGGACATACAGATTTAACTACCACATCTACCTACCTTTATTTTTGAAAGTATGATAATTCTGTATCTCTTAACAATTTCCTACATAGGGAGGGAAGGTTTAGATTGTGGGCACAGGCCAGGGTTGTAGCCAGCATGGAGTTCAAATTCCACTTTTAGAGCTTAACTAGTTGTGAGACCCAATCTAAACTGCTGATCCAGTCATTTTCTTATGTGTTAAAAACAATAACTAAATACATGATCACATAAGACATTCAGGCTAATTGTGATGCTCGCATGAGAAAATGTGAAAGGGTCTAGAGAGTGCTTGATACATCAGAGGTGCTTAGTGGTTATTAGTCTCCTTTCCTAATTTCTAAAATACAGGACTTGATTCTTTCCCCATAAATGGGTCTTAAAAATGAAATGAAATTATTCATGGAAAGTAATAATAAATGGAATTAGGAGATACACTGCATGTTCATTATTTATGTGTGGGCATACATGTAGCTGGTTCAGATGTTGAGTCCTCTATGTTTAGGTCTGAGATGGAGTTTTCCGTTTATGTCCATCTTCCATCCTCTTCTTCTCTTTTCTATGACCCCAAACTGCTCATTTCTCTGCAGTAGCACGTCTGGAATGTACTACTAGGGACCACAGTCTTTCTCATGGCATTGAATAGATTTGCAGGGTGTCCTCTTCCTGTTTTCTGCTCTCTCATACCTTACCTCTACAGAGGGCCAATGTAGGAACATTTCCAGTGGATTCATGTTTTTAATTAAAGTTGTATGCCAGCCTTGGAGGCATGTACTTGTTTTAATGTGAGGTCTCTTCCCCACATAATTAAGTTTTGAGTTTGCACAGCTCCAGTGACTTATGCTCTATTGAGAGAACATCTTTCTGGCCTCTCTTCCTAGCAGGCCTCTGGTAAAACCAGGACAGATCCCAGAATGGCTCTCTTGGAAAAAGCCCTACAGTTAGGTTATCTGTCTTAAGTACTTCTTGATCCTTCTGCTTCTCTTTAGCCTGGAAAACAAATCAGTAGCCTTGAGCCTCAAGACAGCTGTTGCTCCAGGATAGCCCAGTGTAGCTGGTACCTCTAGAACTGACCAAATGTTTGATGCTCGGGTTCTTCCAGACAATGTTTTGACTTCTCTTTGTGGGTACTTTGCATGAAGATAAATGCAATGTCCTAAACACACACTTTTATCATAGAAAGACTTATTAAGAATGGCAGAAGATCTGCTGTAGGCACAGTACTTGTGAGAAGCTCTGATACAACTGGGCTGCCTCATGGCCTATTTCTGCACAGTATAACATCCTAAAGAGAACAAAAACCCACCTTCAAAAAGAAATGTAAATCTATATTAGAGTCTCTTTAAGAAAGACTCTCTTTAAGGAGACATTACATGGCATGACAGATAGCAGTGACCCTTCACAAGTAACCTCCCTCTGGTAGTGTGGTGCCTAAGGCACTTCACTGTTAACCAGAAGGCTGGGGGGTTCAAACCCACCAGCCACTCCTCAGAAGGAAGGTTGGGCAATCTACTCCCGTAGTTATGCTGCCTCGGAAACCCAAGGAGGGGTCGCTATGAGTTGGGTCCAACTCGATGGGACATAACAATAGCAATAACAACAACAACAACAGTTATTTACCCTTACAAAAGAGCCCTGGTGGCACAACAGTTAAGTGCTGGGCTTCTGACCAACAGGTTGGCAGTTCTAACCACTCAGTTGCTCCATGGGATAAAGACCTGGTAATCTGCTCCTGTAAAGATTACAGCCTAGCAAATTGTGTGGGACAGTTCTATTCTTGTCACATGGATTCACTATGAGTTGAAATCAATTCAACAGCACCTAATAAAAACAACAATCTCCTACAGCAAGATAGTACTGCAGCGGGGTTGCTAGGACAGAAAGAACATCTAATCTTTTATTTCTTTTTGTTTTTCCTTCACATAAAAACACCAAATAAAGCTTTTTTTCTACCTCTTTTACCCACTCTTATTATTTTCCAAGATCTGTTCATTCTCTAGACAAGAGCTCTGCTTTCTTTAGAGTAAATCAATGTAGGCCTTTTGGCTCTTTTGTTCTACATCTCAGGGATAAAGAAGCAGCATGTAAAGGTACAGACAATGAGTCACAAACCTTTTCTATGAAGGGGCAAATAGCAAATGTTTTTGAGTTCAGGGGCCACATAGATCTCTGTTGCATGTTTTGTTTTGTTTATAACAATCTAAAAAGTTGAAATCCATTCTTATCTCATGAGCATACAGGAACAGGCCTAAGGCTGGATTTGGGCCACAGGCAGTCATTTCCTAAACCCTAGAATAGGCAGTAAAAGCACAAACTCTTATTTAGACTGAGGATGACCTAGTGGATGAGACAGCTAACAGAAAAGGAGTTCTCAGTACTTGTCTTGTCTTGTACTTATAAGCATCTTATATATATAAGCTTATTTAGTCCTCAGAGCAACATTATTAGATAGGTACTATACTGATCCATAAGGATCTTTGGTGGCGTAGTGGATAAGGCATTTGGCTGCTAACCAGAAGATCAACAGTTCAAACCTACCAGCCGCTCTGCAGAAAGAAGATGGGTTGATCTACTTCCCTAAAGATTGACAGCCTTGGAAACCCAATGGGGGTCACTGTGAGTCATAACTGACTCAGTAGCAGTGAGTTTGTTTTTATTTGGTTATACTGATCCACTATTAAGAAAGTGAGGCTTGGAACAACATCTGCATCCCCTGCTCCCAAGCCTTTCCCTTATCTAGAGTCCAGGTTTTGGTTCTCCTTCACCAGTTTCCCACTATGTACCATATAGCAAGTAATTTAACTTCTCTTAATCAGGAGTCACCTGCATACATACAACATAACCTTTTGGTGACAGAAATATGCTGGAAATTGCATGACAGAATTTTGCAAGACCAACGACTTATTCATTGCAAATTCCTTTTTTCAAAAATACAAACAGTGGCTGTACTCATGGACTTCAGAAGAGGATGTGGAACAAGGGATATCGTAGCTGCTATCAGATGGATTTTGGCTCAAGGCAAAGAATACCAGAAAGATGTTTACTTGTATTTTATTTACTATGCAAAGACATTTGATTGTGTGGATCATAACAAATTGTGGATAACGTTGAGAAGAATGGGAATTCCAGAACACTTGATTGTACTTATGAGGAACCCGTACATTGACCAGGAGGCTGTCATTCGAACAGAACGAGGGGACACTGCAAGGGGTTTAAAATCAAGAAGGGAGTATGTCAGGGTTGTATCCTTTCTCCATACTTATTCAATCTATATGCTGAGCAAATAATCCAAGAAGCTGGATTGTATGAAGAAAAACGTGGTATCAAGATTGGAGGAAGAGTCATTAACAACCTGTGATATGCTGACACAATTTTCCTTGCTGAAAGTGAGGATGACTTGAGGCACTTACTGATGAAGATTGAAGAATACAGTCTGCAGTATGGATTACATCTCAACATAAAGAAAACAAAAATCCTCACAGCTGGACCTCTAAGCAGCATCATAATAAATGGAGAAAAGATTGAGGTTGTCAGAGAATTCACATTGCTTGGTTCTATAATCGACGCCAATGGAAGCAGCAGTCAGGTGATCAGAGGAGGTAAAGCACTGGGCAAGTCGGCTGCAAAGGACCTCTTTCAAGTGCTGAGAAGCAAAGATGTCTCCTTGAGGACTAAGGTGACACAAGCCATGATATTTTCATTTGCCTCATATGCATGTGAGAGCTGGACAATGAATAAGGAATACCAAAGAAGAGTTGATGCTTTTGAGTTGTAGTGCTGGCGAAGAATGCTGAAAGTACCATGGACTGATAAAAGAACTAACAGATCTGTCCTGGAAGAAGTGCAGCCAAAATGCTCCTTGGAAGCGAGAATGCCAGACTTCATCACACCTACTTTGGTCATGTCAGAAGGGCCCATTCCCTGGAGAAAGATGTCATGCTTGAGAAGGCAGAGGATCAACAAAAGAAGGGAAGGCCTTCAGTGAGATGGATTGACACAGTGGCTGTGACAATGGGCTCAAGTATAGCATGGATCATGGAGCTGGCATGGGATCGGGTGGTGTTTCGTTCTCCTGTGCATAGGGTCACTATGAGTCGGAAATAGCTCCACGGCACCTAACAACAATCTTTAAAACTCGGTTTCTTAGTCTGTAAAAGAGAAATAATAATACTTTTATAGCTTTTTGTTTGTTTGATATTAAATAAGCTAATATGTGTAAACAGTGTCCATGTCTGATGCATAGTATGCACTCCATACCTATCAGCTTTATCATCATCATTTCACTAGAGCATGTTACTGGCCCTTGTTTGACACTTGCCAGCTGTGTGACCTTAAGCCATTTAGATATTCAGTGCATATTTTCTCATAAGTGGAGAATAAAAGCATTCCAGGATTACATGAAGGGCCCATTGAAGAGAGTTAGCAAAAGTCAAAGAACTATATAAATGGAAGAAATAGTAATACTATGTATTCACTATGTGTCTAGCCTCATCCCGAGGTCCCCATATTTATTATCACTGAATTTCTTCCCATACATTATTAACAAGTGTGGGCACTAGGTATGAAAGAAAGCACTTCGGAAAAAAGTTGAGCATTAGACACAAGAGGGAATGATTGCTTTCACTGAATATACACATAGTCTGGACACTCAGCAACCAACCACAGAACTTTCTGTCAGCCTTCATCTTCATTACACACTTCTCTACCTACATCAGTGGCTCCAGGCTTGAAATGATGCTCACATCATAAATTCCAAGACCTAATTTCCAACAGTGACTCCTCTCTTCAATACAACATAACCTTTTAGTTTACCTCATGATTACCCATATTCACATCACCTCATAAGTGAATTATCTGTGACCTAAAACAAAAACCCATTAACACAACTCTGGGTCACCTTTCCCTTTCACCTGAGCCAGAAGATACTATTTACTTATTGAGAAATTGTGATCTGAAGAGAGAAACTGACTTCCTAGGATTTCTCATCAGCCAGGGTGAGATCAGAGAAGTCAACCTAATAGGCTACATATGGTAGCATAGTGCCGAAGGCACTTGACTGCTAACCAGAAGGCTGGCGGTTCAAACCCACCAGTCACTCCTCGGAAGGAAGGTTGAGCAATCTATTTCTGTAGTGATGCTGCCTCAGAAACCCAAGGAGGGGTCACTATGAGTTGGGTCCGACTCAGTGGCACATAACAACAACAACAACAACATTCAACCCTGTTGGCACAGTGGTTGAAGTGCTTGGCTGCTAACCAAAAGGTTTGAGCCTATCCGCCTCTGTGGGAGAAAGATATGGCAGTCTGCTTCCATGAAGATTTACAGCCTTGGAAACCCCAGGGGGTTTGATATGAGTCAGAATTGATGATGGTACATTTTTGGGGGAGGGATATAGGGATTGGATCCAGCAAGTGTGGCAGCTGGGTTAAACAATCTATGTTAGGTGACTTCTCCTGTGTCTAGTGCTGGAGGCTGAAGTCCACATTGAATGTAATCAAAAAGGAAAGATGAATGTGAAGTTGGGGAATCAAGGATAAACTGAAACTTGTAAGGATGAGCTAGAATGTATGAGAACAGCCTAGACCCACATCAGTGTCTCAACACCTCCACGCCTTCAACTTTGATGGAGTGATCATACGCAAATAATGTCCAGCAAGAACTGAAGATGCTGCAGGCCAGGCTGCAGCTACATGCTAACAACATGACCCAGTAGATGAGCAAATACTTAACAATGAACAGCAACAGCACTCTTCCCCTGAAATAATGTTGCCTGCAGAAAAACCAACATGGCTGCTGCTTTCACTTTCGCCTGCAAAATCCCATGCAAAACGTCTCTGTGCCTCTAACTGCTAACTTGAAACTCTGCAGAGAAGGGAATTCTGAGAAAGAAATTACAGCTTTGCTAAATTGCCAAATCCTCCATATTTAGAAAATTGGTAATGATCTAAAATTTGAACTCTGTGTGGCCTAAAATTTTCCCACAATACCCTGCTGCCTCTGAATTTCTTCCTCTATAAATGGAGGTAGTAATTCTTGCTTCATAAAATGATTAGACGTTATGTTTATCATAAGTGCCATTTCCTGTTTCTTGATGTCTCCTTAAGGATCCAGAACACATAATTATTATGAAGGGTAAATCTTCTTTTGTGGGGAGAAAAAACCCACCATATGTTACATTCCTCAAGACGAGTATGATCGATTCGGAACCAGCCATTATTTTAGATTATCCCCTCCACTGATTCCTATTACTAGTAGGGATAATGGGGAGTCAGTCACAATTTCACCAGACCAATTTAGAGCCTGGCTTTAGCTCCAATTTATGTGGAGTGAAAGAAATATTCTATTCCATATGGAAGCGAGAGGAAAGGGGAGGGTAGACTCATTTCATTACTCTTAGCTTATGGTCTACCTGACACAACTTGATGATTACTGAGAATTATTCTGTGACCAAAATAAGTTGATTAAAGCCAGAGTCCTGCCACTGTAGTGAAATTAAACTACACAGTGTGATTTTAATATCAGGCCCTTTCCCTGTGGCGTGTTGCATAATAGAAACCAATTGAAAAATACATATTTTAGGATGAATAAATATAAATAAATTGCTGTGCAGAAAATGGGCCCAGGGGAGACTGCAATGAAGGAGATACTGTCAGAATTGAGAGAAGTGCCTTTTAATTGATAAAATGGGAAGGAAAGAAATGGGAAGGAAGATAAATACATCAGAGGAAGATGGGATGGTGGTGTAATTTTATGCGGTTGATGTTTTATGGGATAAGGAATTCCCAGGGACAGACCTTTTAAAAAAGTAAAGTTAAAGTTAACCTTGGCTGACTAATGCAATGAAGAATTGCAGGAGAGCGAATACTTGTATTCCATGCAATGAAGAATTGCAGGAGAGCGAATACTTGTATTCCATTCTTTTCTGGATGCTTTTTCTCTTGTCTCTAAATATCTATAGCACTTGCAGTCCATATATGTAACTGAGCACAGAATGATTACACTACTTTATTATTCTCTCATTTTCTCACATGAGTATGCCTTTTTAACTCTTGTTGCCTAGGATGTATCAGTCTAGGTTGGATGAAAAAAGAACCTTGGCAGCCATATCTATAAGGAACATAGGCTTTGACCTAGGTCTCTACCCAGTGGAATCACTGAACCACCAAACCTCCTGTGTCTTTCTTCATATGGCTAGATCCAGGGTGACCTTTATTTCTTTGGCAACTATTATAGGAACATACTGCTGTCCAGTCTGCCACTTGGTGGCCATAATCCCCAGATGCTTCTGTCCCTGTGATTCCTGCTAGAAAGGTGACCTTGGTGTTTTTGACATTGTTGTAATAGCTTGTGTTGACTCCCTTCTGTTACCCTGAGTACTTCTTTCACTGAGAGTGAGGTGAGAGATTCCCACAATGGTGTTGATTTTGTTTGGGGCTCCCTAAGAGTATTACCCTTCTTTTTCAGTTACTTAAAGCATGTTCTTTCTCCCAAGGCTTGGTCAGATGATGCTAATTGTTCCCACATTGTTTTGCATCAGCATGTTTAATTGAAGAAACCTGGGCAGTTTGATGCTTTTCTACCTCTGGAGGAATGGAATTTTCTGTCCCCTAGAGTGTTTGGAGTAATCTTTGCTGCTCCATTTATATTCCAGAGCTTAATTGCAACTTTCAGAGTTCTCACCTTTTTTCTCAGGGCTTCTATGGAATCTTCAGGCAGATTGGAATTTTAGAAACCACGGAACAACACTAATATGTGTAGACTTGCATCAATAACTAGTTTCTCCAGAAAACAGACTGTCTTGGGGCATACCATGTACTACTAGTTTTTATAATTCTATTGCATCTAACATGCTGAATCGTGGAATTTTATTAATTTAACACATATTTATTGAGAATCACTCTGTCCCAGACTAGTGCTGGATATGTATTGATGAATGAAACAAAGGTGGAGCCTATCATTATGGAGCTTACAGACTTGTGCAGAAAAGACGGAAAATAAACAAGAAATATATAATGATGAATTGGGATAAGTGCTATGAAGGAAAACAATTGAGTTTTATGAGAAGGATTGATAGTAGGGACTGGCCTGGGTAAAGCATCTGGAAGGGCCCTTTGGGGAGGTTGAGTATAAGCCAAAACTGGAGGGATAAGCAAGAAGCAAGTATACAGAGGAATTGAGAGTCAAGAAATTTAAATCATAATCTAATCTTTGCCACCTAGAAGCTCTGAAACCCTGGGGGGCAGCTGCTGATTGTTGGAGAGTTAGCTATTTTGAGAAAGTCATTAACATCTTTTAATCCATAGAAAATAATTGAGCACATTATAGCAGTTCTCTTGGTGGCATTTATAACCATGTTTGATTATTTTGTGCTTGGCTGGAGTATGATCCTCAGCTGTTATTTAAAAGTCAAGTTTTTCCCCTCATGTGGAGTGGTCTGCAGTTGTTGGGTGGTGAGTGACCATCTGGGAGCCCTTTGCAAGCTGGGCACTCATCTGGCCAAGTGGGCATGATTTTTGATCTACTGGATAAGAATTTTTTTCAGGAAAGAATTATATCATGCAGAGAAAAAGGAATGCTCAGATCTGTAAGCAGTTGAAAGAACATGACATGTTTAGGGACTCAAGAAAAATTTAGGGTAGCCGGGAGAATGAGATGCAAAATGAGACTGTGGAAGCACGCGAGGGTCCGGTTGGGAAAAACTATTGTACTATATTGAGAGGTTGAACTTGATATTATGGACAAATATGAGCCAATGGCAGTTTTTGAAACAGTGCTACTTAAAGAGAATAATAATAATTTTGGAATAAAGTAATGTCAAGGAGGTTATTGTAGTTGTCCAGGAAAAAGATGTTGAAAGCCTGTTTCATTGACAGTGAGAAGAGATCCTTTGACAACAAAGAGTAGAAGAGGTGAGGGGTATGGCTTAGAAGTGGCAGAGAGAGGTGGATGATGACACCATGAGTACAGTATATGGGAGAGTCTGTGAAGTCTTCACATGTGAATGTGAAATCTTCACATCAGCGCTCACATAGCTCATGTCTTCTTATGACATGAACATGTCTGCCTCTCTCCATTGACAGGGAGCGTCTCAAGGGCAAAGATGTCTCATTTATCACTGAATCCCCAACATGACTAACAAGGCATATTAGAGGAGTTCAGTATATAGCAACTATTATTATCATTTGGCTTTCAATAATTGTGTTTGAGTAAATGCACAGATGACACACTTTGACAAAGTAATGGTGAAATTCTTTGAGGAGTTCTAAAAGTTCTAGAGAGACTGATGGGAAGGTGATTGAGAGAAATGACTTTGAGCATTTAGGTGAATTCATTTCAAGAAGAAAAGTGACAGCTCCTAAGGTAAGAGAAAATGTAATATGTGAGGGGACACAATGGCTGACCCAGTTTGGTTCCATTGCTAAAAGGCAGCCATGGGAAAGGTTTGTAAGCAAGAATAACACAAGAAATAAGTTCCAAGATTCTAGCCATCTCAGTTGGGTCATCTTTAGCCCTGGATAGATGTAGAATTATTGCACAAAGAACACATAACTTTCTTACTATAGAAATTTTGGAATTCACTCCAGCTACACTTTTCTCTTTTATAACCCATTCTCATTAGACCCAGTTCCCTTAGTTAGGAGGGAACTATTATTGAATGTATGAATTGAATACAACTTTCATGAAAATGTTAATTTGGCCTGCTGAGGTTTTTAAATTTTTTAAATGATTGAATAATGTCTTCTCCTTGGTGATCAAACTTCAATTATTTGATGAAATCATTATTTGCATAAGTTTTTTTTTTTTTTTTTTTTTTTAAAGCAATGCTAAGGCATAAAAACAGAATTCTTGCTTGAAAATTCAGCATTTGTGTTTCAGGCATTTTATTTCCTGAATATGTTTTACTTATTTGCAATAAGCGAAGCACAGCAAAAAAGCAATTAACAATTTTAATTACAGAATGACATTTTTCTAATAATTCAAATGCTGGGTGTTGAGCTTTATTTTCTTCTCTTGGCTGCTTTGTTTGTGTTAAATGCTTTATAAACTTGAGATATGGGAGGTAAAATGCATTGCATGATTTCACTCTTCTAAGATAACTTTGTGTATCAATCATGGTCTTGACATCTTATCAGCTTTATTCCTTTTCTGTTTATCTGGCAATCTATTGGTTGATTTCTGGATTGTCATTCCATTCCATTCCATTCAAGCTGTGGGCATAATGTTCTGCAATCCATGAGAAGGTAATTTATGATATATAGTCTTAGAATTGGAAGTTTATAGTGAATCAGTAACAAGGAACATCTAAGAACTTAGCTGTAAGAGTGCCTTCTCTGAGTTAAATTATCAATCTACTCATGGGCCATTAGAAGTAGGCTGTCATTATAAGGAGAAGGAATGCCTCATAACGGAGAGGAGAATTAATTGAGGGATGAGTATTTGTAAACAATAAATATTCATTGAAATCTATAGGAAAGGGAAAAAGTAAATAATGGAAGTTTAGAGGAAAGTAAAGTCTGGGAAGTGAAAGTTGGCAGTTATTCTTTAGTACTGTCCTTAGAGAGGCATCTCAGCCAAGCCTGTCAAGTTCTCCTTGACAGACAGAACTCCACTGGAGAGGTATTTCATTGAGGTAGGTGTTTTTAGGACCTGATGTCTTTAAATATTTAAATCACCCAATTCCTTATTTGAGTCCATGCTTATGTGGCCTCTGATTAAAATACAGCTTTCTATATATAGTTGGTCGATAGGAAAAAAATGTTGAGACAGGCTGACAAGAACATTTATTGCAAATCAAGGAATTGACTTATATCCTTTAATTGTGTTTAAATTTAATCTGGATAAACCAGGTTCTCAAGTTCAGATAGCTCTGTAGCACTGATAAGAGGAATTTCTTGGACTTGAAAGAGAGCGTCCAGACCTTGAACTACAGTAAATTCACCAAGGTAGCCTACCTTCCAGCCTCCTTCTGGAGTCAGTGCAACCTTATTTCCCACTATCAGTCAGAAGTGCCCATCTTCAGTAGGAAGTGTCATGCCCCAACATGTTACATTACAGTTGAAGACATTTAAGCCCAGACTGGGGAAGTGACTTGACCAAGACTACATACGGATTTGGCCTTTGGCCTCTTGTCAATTCTGTGTTCCTTTCATTACATGATGTGACCTCTCAGATGCACCATCATCTTTAGAAAACTGAGGAAACCATTCAACAAATTTTATCCAAATCATAGGAGAAAACAAAGCTTCTGGATTCTTTCTCAGTCTAACCCCTATTCCCAGACCACAATGCATGATGAGCTGCAATGTAATTTATTACACATTGTGCTCTTTTCCTTCTGATGGAGTCAGGACCTGAAAATTCTACTTCCTTTCCAAGACCTACCCCATTTGTTACTTCCGTTTTCAAAGGCTTCCCAACTTCCAGGTGGGATTAGTTACTCCCTCTTCTGATCTGTGCATACCTCTATTATATACTTGTCACATAATATAATAGTTAAAGTATCTATGCACCTGTTTCACTAGCTTTTAAGATGTGAGGTCTGCTAAAAGAGTAACCATAAATTTTTGTTTCTGTATTCCGGCACCCAACACACTATCTGGCATCCAATGATTTTGCGAAAGAAGAAGAGAGGGATGTGCGGAAAGAGGGGAGAACAAACAAGGGAGGAAAAGGAAATTTGAATTCATCATCCCCAGGGAGAGTTTTCTGTTTTCTCAACAGCAGCTCTTAGAATGACATAAGAAGAAAAGGAAGGTACAAAAAATATAATAAACATCACATATGTAATTCAAAATAATACTTAAATTTTCCAGGCTGATTTAGAAGAATCCTTCCTCTTGCCTTATGTGCAGCAGTGATTTGGTTGTCAAAGCATTTGGCTGCTAACCGAAAGGTTGACAGTTCAAAAACCCCAGTTGCTCTGGGAGAAAAAGATGAGGCAATCTGCTTCTGTAAAGATTTAACAGCCTTGGAAACCCTATGGGACAGTTCTCTGTGTCCTATATGGTTGCTATGAGTCAGAATTGACTTGGTAATGGATTTGTTTGGTTTTGGGTTACTTTACTCAGAATACAATTATGGAATATTACAATTTTCCTTCATGTTTCATAGTGCATTAAAAAAAAAAAATCCTTAGAATACTGGCGGCACTAGGGGAGATTTTTGTCCGTGGTTATACAGATGCTAATAAATTACTGCATCAGTTCTCCAAAGTGACCTCATATCAGACCTGAAGGGGAGTTGGTTCCGGTGGTAACTGAGATGATGCACTGGTTGAACAGATGGGAAAGAATCAAAGTGTATGCTTGAGAAGAGGTCCTTATGACATTCAGTGTCAGAGACAACAGTGGATGTTAATCCAGCAGAGCTAATTCTATAGTGGGGAGTGAAATATTATTTAATCAGCAGTGCTTCATACATAATTCAGTTAACTGCCTTCACTCATCAGTATTAACGAGAACGGGAGCCTGAATTAATGTGCAAGAGCCTCATAAAGGCACTCCCAGCCTACCTAAGTGCTGCCAAAACTTAATAAAGTCCTGCCAATCAAATTCCAGTATCTGGACTCAAATGCATCAGTGCTCTGATATTACAAATTATCCAGAGCACTCCTCATTGTTTCCTAATTCTTTAATTATGCTGATCTCTGCACTAAAATGTTTAATTAGTGTATGGGGGAAAACGGGTAAGATTGCCTGCCACTTCCTTGACTATCGGTATTTAGCATCGAGTAAACAAAATTGAATTTTATTGCAAATAATTTTAAATGGCAAGTTCTGCTTTTTTATGTCTGAGAATCTCAATAATTGACTAGGAGACACACGTTGGGTTATAGCAGTCTAAAAGGCTGCTTTGAACCTGAGAGGGTATTGAAGGTGCTAGAAGACCAAGCACAATGTTGTTCTTGTTGGATGCTGTTAAGATGGTTCCAACTCATAGCAACCCTGTGTACAAAAGAAAAAAAACACTGCTCAGCCCTGCACCATCCTCACATTCGTTGCTATGTTTGAACTCATTGTTATAGCCACTGTGTCAATCCATCTTGTCAGGGGTCTTCCTCTTTTTTTTGCTGAACTTGTACATTACCACACATGATGTACTTCTCTAGGAACTGGTCCCTCCTGAAAACATGTCCAAAGTATGTGAGATGAAATCTCACTATTCTCACTTCTAAAGAGCATTCTGGCTAGATACTTCTTCCAAGATAGGTTTGTTCATTCTTCTGGCAATCCATGATATTTTCAGTATTCTTTGCCAACACCAAATTTAAAACATCAAAAGGAATCAGTTTTTCTTTAGCCTTCCTTTATCATTGTCCAGCTTTTGCATGCAAATGAGGCTACTGAAAATACCATGGTTTGGGGTGAGGCTCACCATAGTCCTCAAAGTGCCATCTTTGATTTTTAATGCTTGGAGGGGTCGCTGAGAGTCAGATCCAACTCAGTGGCAATGAGCTGAGCTGAGCTGAGCTTTGCAGCAGATTTGGCCAATGAAATACATTGTCTGATTTCTTGACTGCTGTTTCCATAGGCATTAATTGTAAATCCCAGTAAAACGAAATCCTTGATAATTTCAGCATTTTCTCCATTTTATCAGGATGTTGCTTATTGGTGTCAAAACCAAACCAAACTCATTGTCACTGAGTTGATGCCAACTCATAGTGATCACCACTGGGTTTCAAGGCTGTAAATTTTTATGGAAATAGACTGCCTCATCTTTCTTCCATGGAGCACCTGGTGGGTTCAAATCACCGACTTTTTGGTTAGCACCCAAGTGCCTTAATCACTACACCACCGGGGCTCCTTGGTTATTGGTCCAATTATGTGGATTTTTGTTTTCTTGACATTGAGTTCTAATCCATACCGAGGGCTGTCATCTTTGATCTTCATCAGTAAGTGATTCAAGTCTTTTTTGATTTCAGCCTACAAAGTTGGGTCATCTGCATATCTCAGGTTGTTGGGTCTTCCCCTGGTCCTGATGCTATGGTCTTCTTTGTATAGTCCAGTTTCTCAGATTATTTGCTCAGCATAAAGATTGAATAAATTTTGTGAAAGGATACAATCCCAATACACACCTTTCCTGCCTTTAAACCATGCACTGTCCCCAGTGTCTGTTTGAATGACTGCTTCCTGGTTGTATTTAGTACAGGTTCCTTCTGAGCTCAATTAACTGTTCTGGAATTCTTGTTCTTCACAGTGTTCACCATAGTTTATTGTGATGCACACCATCAAATGCTTTTGCATGGTTAATAAAACACAAGTAAACATCTTTCTGGAAGTCTTTGCTTTCAGCCAAAATCCATCTGACATCAACAATGGCATCCCTTGTTCCACAGCCTCTTTTGAATCTGGCTTGAATTTCTGGCAGTTCATTGTCGATATACTGCTACAAGTGCTTTTGAATTATCTTTAGCAAAATTTTACTTGTGTGTGATATGAATGATATTGTTCAGTAATTTCAATAAGCTGTTGGATCACCTTTTAGAATTGACACAGTATGGTTGTTTGGCCAGATAGCTGTCTTCCAAATTTCTTGGCATAGATAAGTAATCACCTCCATTGCTATATCCAGTTGTTAAAACATCTCAGTTGGTATTCCACTGATTCCTGAAGCTGTGTTTTTTGCCAGTGCCTTCAGTGCAGTTTGGACCTTTTCCTTCAATATCAGCAGCTCTTGATCATATGCTGCCTCCTGAAATGGTTGAATGTGGGCCAATTCTTTTTTGCTACAGTGTCTCTGTATATTCCTTCCATCTTTTGATACTTCAGACATCGTTAAATATTTTGTCCATAAAATAAAAAATAAACTAAACTCATTGCCTTCAAGTTGGATCCGACTTATAATGACCCCTCCTTGGGTTTCTGAGGCAGTATCATTACAGAAGTAGATTGCCCAGTCTTCCTTCTGAGGAGTGTCTGGTGGGTTTGAACCGCCAGCCTTCTGGTTAGCATTCAAATGCCTTATGCACGATGCCACCAGAGCTCCTGTTTTGTCCATAGAATCCTTCAGTATGGCAACTTGAGGCTTGAATTTTTTTCTTCCGTTCTTCCCACTTAACAGATACTGAATGTGTGCTTCCCTTTTGGTTTTGTAACTCAAGATCTTTGCACATTTCATTATTATACTTTACTCGTCTTCTTGAGATGCCCTTTGAAATCTTCCATTCACCTCTTCTACATCAACATTTCTTTCATTTGCTTTAGCTGCTCTGCATTCAAGAGCAAGTTTCAGAGTCTCTTCTGACATCTGTTTTAGTCTTTTCTTTCCTGTCTTTTTAATGACTTTTTGCTTTCTTCATTTGTGATGGGCTAGATGTCATCCTACAACTTGTTTGATCTTTGGTCGTTGGTGTTCAGTGCCTCAAATATGTTCTTCAGATAGTCTACAACTTCAGGTAAGATTTTCTCAAGGTATATCTTTGTATTTATGGTATATTTGGTGTATCTTGGTATATTTGGCTCTTGTGGGTTTGTTTTAATACTCTTCAGCTTCAACTTGAACTTGCAATTGATGGTCTGATCTGCAGTCGCCCCCTGACCTTGTTCTTACTGATGATACTGACCTTCTCCATGGTCTTTTTCCACATATGTGATCAATTTGGTTCCTGTGCATTACATCCAGCAAGGTCCACATGAATAGTCATTGTTTGTGTTATCGAAAAAATTTTTTTCCAAAGACTAACTCATGACTCCTACAAAATTCTATCATGCAATATCTGGTGTTGTTTCTATCACCAAGACCATATTTTCCAACTACTGTTCCTTCTTCTTTGTTTCCAACTTTTGCATTCCAGTTGCCAGTAATTATCAATGCATCTTTATTGCATATTTGCTTAATTTTTCTTTAAATTTTAAGAACTTTAGTTTTTCTTGTTTGTCCTTTGTAGCCAAATGTTACAGAAGAAGAGTAGTACTAATAAAGAAGATATTGGGCCACTTAAAGAACTAAAATATTGCTGTTACTCTGGAATTTTCAAGATGAATAAATATTAACCTGTATATCCTGGTCAAGTTCTGACTGTATGGAACTGGCAGACAGCTACACATTATCTGTTTTAAGACAATGCTTGCAGTTAGAGAATGCTAGTCAGTTGTACAGCTTTTTAGCCCAGTCTTCCTTCTGAGGAGTGGCTGGTGGGTTTGAACTGCCAGCCTTCTGGTCAGCAGTCATATGCCTTAGGCACTACACCAAAGGTCCTTTTATAGCATTCATAAATTGTATGTGCTGGCTGTGCATCAGGAACTGGGCTAATCTCTGGACATGTAGAGAGAAAAAACAGTCTAGATCTCAATAAGGTAAAAATCTATTGGAGGAGACAGACAGATGTACAAATGAAAATAATAATGGCAATAATGATAAGGATGATAATGGTGGTGATGACTGATGGTTCAGCTATTGAGCATTTATCTCTGTCAGCTATAGTATATATTTTATTGTACTTAATCCTCACAACACCCCTATAAGGGCAAGATTATAAGTCTATTTTTAGAGAAAATAAAAACTCACAGACCTAACAGGCCAGTGGTTATCCAGAGGAGAGAAGAAGAGAATAGAAATTGAAAAGGATATAACTCTATCTGAAACATTTACAGATTTTTAGAAAGCAAAATTTGAGTGATGTGACAAAACATAGACCTTCATGAAATCTGAGTGGTAGAAACCTGGGCATTTTACTTCTTTGTTTGTGACTTAGCTACCTAGTGCTGCCATACAAAAAATAGCACAGGTCGGTGGCTTTAAAGAATGGAAATTTATTTTCTCACAATTTTGGAGGCTGAAAGCTCAAATCAGAGTGTTTACCATGTCAATTTCTTCTCTGGGCCTCCCTCCTAGTGTATGGACTCTGCCAGTAATCCCTGGTGTTCCTTTTCTTTTAGACAGGTCCTCACATGACATCTGTCTTCCCCATATGTTTGTTTCTGTGTCTATTCAGCTTTTTTTTTTTTATAATTCACCACTCAGAAGTGATTACATTTAGGACCCAGTCTATTCAGATATTGCCTAATTAACATATCAAAAGAAAACCTCTATTTCCAAACAGGGTTATATTTACAGCATAAGGTTTAAGACTTCCATATTTTTTTGGGAGGGCACACAGTTTAGTCTATAACAGAATTTGGAAATGTTTTATATTAAAAGAAAAGTACCTAATTTTCAGTAAGGTAAGGTCTATCTATGATGAAGGGACTATAGGGATAGGATAAGAGAGAAGAACTGGGCACCATAGCTTAATCAAGGTGACACATAAAAGTAAAAATCACAATCTGTAATTAATGTAATTTCCTCTTTGACATTAGAATTAATAACGCAACAATGCAATTCCACACACAGCCGTGGAGTCGGATCCAACTCATAGTGACCCCTCCTTGGGTTTCCAAGGCGATATCACTACAGAAGTAGATTGCCCAACCTTCCTTCTGAGGAGTGGCTGGTGGGTTTGAACCGCCACCCTTCTGGTTAGCAGTCAAATGCCTTTGGCACTACCAGAGAGGGATTTAAACCGAGTAGTTTGTTGTTGATTCTATTTTAACTAGTTCTTATTTTTCTAATGTATTAGGCATGATTGTGACCTCAAAATATATGGTCAATTTATTTATTTACTTTAATTTTTGCAGTGTTCCCTTCCATCTCCTCCCACCCCTGGTAACCAACCAAGAAAGTTTCCTTCCATATATAAACCTTTCCTTCACTTTTTACAATAATGAACTAATACTGTATTTGTCCTTCCATGATTAACTTATTTCACTCAGCATAGTATCCTCCATGTCCACGTTATGTAGTGTTTTACAGATTATACATTATTCTTTAATGTTGTATAGTATTCCATTGTGTGTATGTACCATAGTTTGGTTATCCATTCTTCTATTGATGGGCACCTAGGTTGTTTACATCTTTTTGTTCTTGTGAATAGTGCTGCAATGAATATGTTGTTGTTGTTGTTATGTGCCGTCGAGTCGGACCCGACTTATAGCGACCCCTCCTTGGGTTGCTGAGGCAGTATCACTATGAAAGTAGATTGCCCAACCTTCCTTCTGAGGAGTGGCTGGTGGGTTTGAACTGCCAGCCTTCTGGTTAGCAGTCAAGTGCCTTAGGCACTATGCTACCAGATGGTAGTGCTTATTATATACCACATGAGTGTGCTGATATCTGTTCTTGTCCTGGCTCTCACTTCTTTGTTATATATACCTAGTAATGGGATTACTGAGTCAAATGGTATTTCTAATTCCAACTTTTGAAGAAATCACTATACTGCTTTCCACAGTGGTTGTATCATTTTATGGTCCCACCAGCAGCGTATGAGAGTCCCAGTCTCTCAACATCCTCACCAGCATTTATTTTCTGTCTTGTTGAGTTTTGCTATTAGTGCTGGGGCAAGATGGTATTTCATTGTTGTTTTGATTTGCATCTCTGTTAGCTAATGATCATGAACATTCCTTCATGTGTTTGTTGGCTGCCTGAGTATCGTCTTTGGTGAAATATCTGTTCACGTCTTCTGTCCGGTTTTTAATTGGATTGCTTGTCTTTTTGGTGTTGAGGTGTTGTAGTTGTAGAGAAATTTTTAGATATGTCATTGCCAAATATTTTTTCTCAATCTGTAGGTTTTCTTTTGACTCTTTTGGAGAAGTCTTTGGAAGCACATACAAACTTAATATTTAGAAGGTCCCATTCATCTGGTTTATCTTCTGCTCTTTGTGCATTTTGGGTTATGCTGAACAGTTTGCTTATGGCATAAATGAGGGCCCCTAAATTTGCCCCTAGTTTTTCCTTGAGGACCTTTATAGTTTTAGGTTTCACATTTACGTCTTTGATCTATCTGGAGTTAGTTTTTGTGTATGGTGTGAGGTACAGGTCTTGTTTCATTTTTCTGCAAATGGGTATCCATTTTTGTCAGCACCGTTTGTTAAGGAGATCATCTCTTCCCCATTTAATGGATTTCCACCCTTTGTCAAAAATCAGCTGACATTATGTCGATGGATCTGTTTCTCAGTTATCATTCTGTTACAGTGGTTTGTTTGCCTGTCATTGTACTCATTCCAGACTGTTTTGATACTGTGGCTGTATATAGTAGGTTTTGATATCCGGGAGTGTGAGACCTCCTACTGTGTTCTTCTTCTTCATTAGTGCTTTGCTTATCTGAGGTCTCTTTCCTTTTTGTATAAAATTGGTGATTGTTTTTTTTTTCCATATTGCTAAAGAATATTGATGGGATCTGAATTGGGATCGCATTGAATATATAGATTACTTTGGGTAGTAGTGACATTTTCACAATGTTCAGTCTTCCTATCCATGAGCATGGTATGTTCTTCAATTTTTTTTAGATCTCTTATGATTTCTTGAAGTAGTGTTTTGTAGTTTTCTTTGTGCAGATCTTTTGTATCCATAGTGAGATTAATTCCCAAGTTTTTATTTTTTATTTTTTTGCTAGCTATTATAAATGGTATTGATTTCCTTTTCAGCAATCTCTTTGCTGGTATAGAGGAATCCAATGGATTTTTGTGTGTTGATCTTGTATCCCACCACTATGCTAAATCTCTTCATTAGTTCCAGTAGTTTTTTTTGCTGAGTTTCTTGGGTTTTCTAACTATAGGAACATATCATCAGCAAATAGGGATAGTTTCTGTTCTTCCTTACCAATTTGGATGCCTTTGATTCCCCTTTCTTGCCTTATAACCCTGGCTGGGACTTCCAACACAATGTTGAATAGAAGTGGTGGTAGAGGGCATCGTTGTCTGGTGCCCATTCACGGGGGGGGGAGTGGTTTCAGTGTCTCTCCATTGAGAGTGATGTTGGCTGTTGGTTTTGCATAAATACCCTTTATTATGTTGAGAAATGTCCCTTCTATTCCTATTTTGCTGAGAGTTTTGATCAGGAATAGGTGTTGGAATTTATCAAATGCCTTTTCTTCATCAATTGATATGATCATGTGCTTCTTTTCCATTGCTTTATTTATGTGCTGGATGATGCTGATTGTTTTTATAATGTGGTACCATCTTTGCATACGTGATATGAACCCTCACTTGGTCATGATGTATTATTTTTTGGATATGTTGTTGGAGTCTATTGACTAGGATTTTGTTGAAGATTTTTTCATTTCTATTCATGAGGCATATTGGTCTCTAACTGTCCTTTTTAGTGACCTCTTTGCCTCATTTTGAAATCAAGGTTATACTTACTTCATAAAATGAATTTGGGAGAACTCCATTCTTTTCTGTGTTCTGGAATAGTTTGAGTAGGATTGGCATCAGTTCTTCTCTGAATGTTTGGTAGAATTCTCCAATGAAACCATCTGGAGCAGGGCACTTTTTTTGTTGGTAATATTTTCATAACCTGTTCAATTTCTTCTTTTGTTATGGGTCTGTTCAAATTTTCCACCTCAATCTGTGTTAGTTTAGGTAAGTAGTGTATTTCTGGAAATTTTCCCTTTTCTTCTAGATTTTCAAATTTGTTGGAGTACAGTTTTTGATAGTATCCTGACATTATCCTCTTAATTTCTGTAGGTTCTGTTGTGATGTCACTCAATTCATTTCTTATTCATGTTGTTTGTATTCTCTCCCTATTTTCTTTTGTTAAATTTGCCAGTGGTTTTATTTATCAATTTTATTAATCTTTCCAAAAACAAACTTCTAGTCTTGCTCATTTTTTTCTATTGTCTGTTTTCTGTTTCAATGATTTCTGCTTGAATCCTTATTATTTCTTTTCTCCAGGTGACTGTAGGCTTTTCCTGCTGCTCCTTTTCTAATTGTTGGAGATGTTGGATTAAGGTGTTTATTTTGGCTCTTCTTTTTTGATATGTGCATTTATTGCTATAAATTGGCCTCTGATCACTGCTTTTGCTGTGTCCCGAAGATTTCCGTATGTTGTGTATTCATTCTTGTTTGATTCAAGGAATTTTTTTAATTTCATTTTTTATTTCTTCTATTAACCAGTCATTTTCAAGGAGAGTGTTATTCAGCTTCCATATGTTTGATCTTTTTCCATTGCTCTTCCTATTGTTGATTTCTGATTTGGATCTGAGAAGATGCTTTGCAGTATTTCAGTGTTTTTAAATTTATTAAGGCTTGCTCTGTGGCCTAACATATGGTCTATCATGGAGAATGTTCCATGTGCACTGGAAAATAATGTATATTGTGCTTTTGTTGGGTGAAGTGCTCTCTAGATGTCTGTAAGTTCAAGTTGTGGATTATATTGTTTAATTCTTCTGTGTCTTTGTTGAGTTTCTTTCCAGTTCTATCTTTCATTGAAGGTGGTACATTAAAGTCTTCTACTATAACTGTGGAGTCATCTATTTGTCTTTTCAATTCTGTTAGAATCTGCTTTATGTATTTTGGGGCTCTTTCATTGGGTACATAAATATTTATTATGGTTATATCCTC
>NW_006921672.1:2043503-2055238 GCF_000298275.1 Orycteropus afer afer
CTTCCTCTGGAATGTTTTCTGGGTCTTTATCCTGGTCCCTTGTTTCTACTGCTTTATCTTGCTTCTTGTGTGAACTGTGATGGTGTGTTGTCTCTGAGACATTGTGATATTTTTGTGTTTATATTTAATTGGTGATTGTATGTTGGAGTGATTTGCCCAAGATTTTCATTTACTTTGGATGCATCTGAGTAAGCAGGGTACCGTACTCCTCTGTTCACTAGTTGGCAGCACTTATGCACTCACCACCTGTCTCCTTTCCAGTCATCAGCCTCCTGTGTGTCTGTGCTGTCCTCAGCACACAGAGCCTATTCTTAGGTCCCTGGAATGTAAACAAGAATGCTGTACCTTTAAATATCCAAAATGGCTGCCAGTTGTAAACATTCAAAATGGCTGCACCCTCCATACAGCTGAAAGTCCACAGCTCAGTTTGTGCCCTTTGCTGTTTCCCTTTTTAGTCATAAGTCACCAATGCAGTTGTCTGTGCAGCCCTTGGTGAGCAGGACTGATTTTTAGGTTAATTCTCAGGTCCTAATACCACTTGGATATATTGAAACTGTCCATGCTGTCAGGATAGCTGACAGTCCACATCTCCATTTGTCTTCTTATTCATTGTTTTCTTTCAGGTTCTTCTACTAGTTGCCGTTTAATCCACTTCTGTGTCCTTCCTTTCAAAGTTTCAAGCTCCAGAATTATCTTCTGTATCTGTGCCAGTTGGTTTCTTTTTTCTTTGTTGAAGATGGTCTGTGTAGCTTGTCTGCCTATTCCTCCAGCTTACTTAAAGTCATATGGTCAATTTTTGAAGAAGACCCACAGACACTCAAATAGAGTGCAAAATATAAGATTGATTGTGCACTCACAGGCTATGCACACACATGCACTTACATTACATACACACAACACATGCATTAGATCAGTCTTATTAATTATGTGCCTTAAATGCTCCATTCTCTTCCTTTGTTTTTGCCTTTTTTTAATCATCAAAAACTGAGAAAGATACTTGAAATCCTCCTCTAGTATGTTGTTGTTATGTGCCATCGAGTCAGCCCGACTCATAGCAAGCCTTCCTTAGGTTTCCGAGGTGGTATCATTACAGAAATAGATTGTCCAACCTTCCTTCCGAGGAGTGGTCGGTGGGTTTGAACCACCAGCCTTCTGGTTAGCAGTCAAGTGCCTTAGGCACTACACTATCAGAGCTCCTTCCTCTAATATACTGTTTCCTAAATTTTCCCTGTATTTCCTGTATTTTGCTTTATGTATTTCAGTGCTATATATTTCAAGATTGAAAAGTTCAGAACAGTCATAATTCCAATTTTCATTTCATCCATGAAATTATCTTCTCTTTTCAGTTTAGTGCTGTTTCCCTTGAATTCCACTTGATTTTCTTCTCCTATTGTGACATTGACTTTCTTTGTATTTGCATTTGCTTTGTGTGTTTTTTGCTCATCACAGTATTCCTTGATATTGTGTACAGAATTATAAATGGGTAGATGTCTATTTTCTTTGGTGAAAGGGTACAGTGCTTTCATTACATTAGCAAAGCATTCCATAATCCATTAAAAGCTTACAAGTACCAGAATAGGAATAATTGGAAGAAAAATAGCTAAAAGGCAATAACTATGATATTCATACTATTCACAGTCAGCTCTCAGACAGTGTCACATAGGGACTTCAGGTTGAGAATATTTGCCAAGGAGATCAGAAGTAAGCGCGGTTCTATCAAGACCGGTGAAGAAATTCTCCTGCCTTGGTATGTGGGAAGCTCTTCCTCTCTGAGCTCCTCTGGGCTTAGTAATGGGCTGTTTCTGATATTGATGTAATTAATAATGGTTTCATTTTCCCCCTCCTCATCTGTCTGGATTCTTTTTTCTGTAGATGATCATTTTTGCCTCATCTGTACTGACCGTCTTTATCTTAATTATCCTTCGCCATATTCCAGCCACAAAAAACAAAAACACATCAATTGCTGTTGAGTCGATTTCTACTCAGAGCAGAGCTGCAGTCCAGAGAGCTTTCAATGACTGATTATTCAGAAATAGATCGTCAGGCTTTTCTTCCAAGGTGCCAGACTTTCAGTTAGCAGCCAAGTTCTTAACTGTTACAGAACTCCTGTAATTACAGTAATAAGGGGACCATGTGACAAATGTGCCCAATAAACTTTACAAAAACACCTGAAAACTGACTTGCAAAACACTCTTTTGATCTTAGAGAATATGGACTCTGTTTTAAGAGTAGCCATCCAGGCAATGCACCACTATTAGATATTTTTTTATATTCTTGGCTTAGTACTTACTTACTTTTTAAAAATTACATCTTTCATCATGAAACTGTGAGTAAGAAATAGCCATTAACTTCTTCTGTTGCCATTGTTGAATAACTGGACCATCTTACTGGAGCTTTGTTGGCCAAAATTTTATCTAATTACAGTATTCTTTCCATGCTTGATACACAGCTATTGGCAGTGTCATAATTTGTTTTGCTTTTGCATAAGATTTTAAATCAACAAAAAGTAAACAGATAAAAGGTGAAATGATTGGCAAAAAATTAGAGTATCCTGGATCCATGAAAATAAGTAAGACCTGCCATCCATTCTTGAAGTTATAGAGTATATTATTACAATCAGAGACAGAAAAGGGTCACTCTAGGTGCAGATAATTTATTATGATTTCCATAGTAGTTTGGCTATTGCACAGTATGCTGGAAGAAATCAATCAAAGAAATCAGAAAGCCTGATGTGAGAGAGAGTGTATACATTCATCCCCAATTTGTGGTTAGTAGTGAAAGAAAAGTTACTTAGGATGGCAGAAAGCATTCACTCTTATTAATGTCTTAGATTGCAATATAGCTAGAAAAGTAGTCAGGTTTGCTGATGCCCAGAAAGTTGACAGGGAATATTAAATGATGAGTAATTGGGACAGAATTAGTTTCATGGTAGATAAATGGCATGTTCTGTTAAGGGTGACCAATAAACAACATGAGAGTTTGAAATCAAGAAAACAGAAAAAAAAAAAAAAAAAAAAATCATTTCCTAAAGCAAAATTGAAAGTTGACTCAAAGATGTGAATCAGATTAGGCTGGAGATGAAAGCAATATTACAGTGGAGGACTCAAGTTAAAAAAAAAACCTGTCATAACTTAGTATCCTGAGCTAACATTCTCTTAATGAATTTGACACCTAACAAAATCATAGGGGTGATAATGTTCCAAAATCTCTGCTTCATATAGCTCATTTGGTTTTTCATCAAACAGTTATTTTGCACCTACTATGGGCTGGAAGGAGGCAGTCTGATGGTGCAGTGGTTAAAGCACTTGAATGCTAATCACAAGGTCAGCAGTTTGAACCCACCAGCCATTACACAGGACAGACACGTGGCAGTCTGCTTCTATAAAGATTTACAGCCTTGGAGACCCTATGGGGCATGTCCTCTAGGGTTGCCATGAGTCGGAATCAACTCCATGGCAGTGGATTTGGTTTTTTTGGTTTATGGGCTAGAAAGGAATCTTGATGGCTCAGTAGTTAAGCACTCTTCTACTAAACAAAAAAATCAGTAGTTCAACCTACAGATGATGTGGGAGAAAGATCAAGCAGTCTGCTTCTTATAGATTTCCAGCCTTGGAAACTCTATGGGGGAGTGTAGTTCCCTGTAGGGTCACTATGAGTTGGAATTGACTTGTCAGCGGGCTTTTTTTTTTTTTTTTTTCTAACTGGGCTTGAAAGAAAGTATTGGTGGTTCAGTGATGGAATTCTTGCCTTCCATGTGAGAGGCCTCAATTCTGTTTCCTGGGGATGTGGTTCAAACCCAGTCACCACCTGTGAGTGAAGGCTTGTTTGTTATTACAATGCTGAGCGGTTTCAGTGGTGCTTCCAGACTAGGATGCAAAACCTTGTGATCTACTTTTGAAAATCAGCCATGAAAACCCTATGGATTACCTCAGTGATAGCTAACAACAACAACAACATGGGCTAGAAGGGGTCCCTGGGTGTTACAAATGGTGAACATGCTTGCTCAGCTGCCATCCCAAAGCTTGAAGGTTCGAGTCCACCAGAGGAATCATGTAAGAAAGGTCTGATGATCTACTTCCAAAAAATCAGCCATTGAAAATCCTATGAAGTACAGCTCTACTGTGACATACAAGGGGTCACTGTGAGTCAGAGCCAACTCATGGCAGTTGTTGTTACTTGTGTGGACTAGACTATAGGAACACAGAGTTTAATTTTACAAAATACTTGCCCTAATGAGCTCCTAGTCTTCTTGAAAAGACAGAGATGTGATGAGATATATTTAAAATACCCAAAGTTGGTAAGGTAATTTACTAGGAGGAGGTTATGGCATTTCAACAGCTGTGAGTAAAGAATACAATTTTAACTAGCAGAGGAAAGGAAAAACTACTCTAGGAAAAGATATAAAGGAACATGATGAGTCTTGAGTGCCACATGCAGTTTAGAATGGCCTTAACCTACTGCCATTGAGTCGATTCCAACTGTTAGTGACCCTGTAGGACAGAGTAGAACTGCCCCATAGGGTTTCCAAGGCTGTAACTCTTTAGACAAACAGACTCCCTCATCTTTCCACTGTGCAGTGGCTGGTGGGTTTGCACCATCAACCTTTTGGGTTAGCAGCCAAATGCTTTAACCACTGCACCACCAGAGCTCCTTATGTCTTTAGAACATAAATCAGTTCAAACAAAGGTGAAACACGTGAAACTGGAGTCTCTTTTGCCATTTTCTCTACTTAATTCTTTGGCCTCAAAGCTTGGAATGAATCAGAATATTACATTTCCTCCCCTACACACCTTTAATTCACAGATGCGAAATACACCATAGCATAACTAAATACCCTAGATAGACCCTGTTTGCACATTTTAAGTCATCTGAAAAATTGAACACATTTTTGATAATAGTGATTAGAGTCTTCCCTACCTACCAGCCTTCATTACCACCCTAGCTCAGGCCCCAGAAAAGATTTTTACACAATGGACATATTGGAGAATGTTGAGTATCAAGAAAAACAGTCTTTAAAAGACAAAATGCCTTTATCATTTAAGCTCAGTTCTCAGTACATCATGATGTTTTTCCTTGACGTTGACCTAGCCATCATAGTTCTTAATATTTGAGATAACAGAGAAGAAGAACTCTAAAAGATTTTCATAAGTTCGTAGTGAATTATATGTTAAAATTCATGATTAGGAATCTAGTTCTACAGCTGATACTCTTTTAATCTCCCTATAAATCTGAATGGCAATTTTCCCAGGTGTGCCTTAGGTTCTTAACACCTTCAAATATTATGTCCTGTTTACTTTTGTATTTTGTTACCAAAAAGAGACAGCAGATAAATTCAGCCCATTGTTAAGGCACTTGACTGCTAACCAGAAGGCTGGTGGTTTAAACCCACCAGCCACTCCTCAGAAGGAAGGTTGGGCAATTTACTTCCGTAGTGATACCACCTTGGAAACCCAAGGGGAGGGGTCGCTATGAGTCGGGTCCAACTCAGTGTCACATAACAACAACAACATGGTCAAAGAGATTTCAGTATTGTCATACTCTGCTATTTTGAGTATAATTTGGTTATTATCTCTCAATAGCATAAAGGAAGAGAAAGAGAAGTGAGAAATGCAGGCAGGAAGGGAAGGGAAGGGGAAGGAAGGGAAATAGGGAAGGGAAAAAGAAACCAAAGCCATCCTAGGAAGGCAGAAGCAAATATCTAGCTTTTAGCACTAATCACATGTAGTCTTTTTAAAAATTGAAGTATAATTTACATAGAGTGAAACGCACATCTCTTAAGTGTAAAGTTCAGTGAGTTTTGACAAGTATAAACGCCTGTGTAACACATCCCCCACCAAGATACAGAACATTTTTCTCTCTCCAAAATGTTTCTTTGTGCCCCCTCCCAGTTATCATCCCTGTCAAGAGACAACAAATGTTCTGATTCTTTTCCTCTTAGATTAGTTTTGCTTTTTCTAAACTTTACATGTCAGTGGAGTCATTTAATATGTACTCTTCTCTGTTGACTTTTTTGCAAGAACACAATGTTTTTGAGATTCATCTGTGGTGTTGCATGGGTCTGTAGTTCTTTGCTTATTTATTACTCTTGGATGGTATGTGTTTTGGTTCTCTTGTGCCTCTCTAACAGAAAAAAAATACCACAAATTGCTGGTCTTAACAAACAGGGATTTATTCTCTTACAGTTCAGGAAGTTAGAAGTCCCGAGTTCAAGGTGCCAGCTCTAGGGGCTGGGTGAAGGCCCCTCGACCTTGGTCTTCAGTTTTGCATCCTACTCCCAGCCCACTGAAGCTAGAGTCATCTCTTAACTCATACAGCTGCTGGCTGCTGAGTTAACAAACCCAAGGTTGACAAGTAAAATGGCACAGTCCCAAGATTATTAAGCAACATGACATGTCACTAGTTCAAGTCCAGAAACAGGCCCAAGATCAGCAGGCAGTCATGGCAGGCTGCTGAAAGAGGACTTGGCAATATGCAGGGTCCAAACCTGCCAAAAAGCTGGAGACCATTCTCAGAGCTGCTGCTTATGTACTAGAAGCCAACCTCAGCCCTAAGGCAGCTACTCAGCTGCTCACAGCAGATTCCACCATGGAGTTGATTGCCAGGCTCATCATGGGGAATAACCACATCCAGCTGCCCAGCCACTCAACCAGGCCCAGCCAAGCTGACACATAACATTAACTACCACAGTATGGTAGCACTCTACCACAGTCTATTTACGTATTTGGCTGTAGATGGCCATTTAGAGCGTTGCCAGTTTTAGTTATGACAAGGGTACTATGAACATATGTGTACAAATCTTTGTATGGACATATTTTCATTTTTCTTGGATAAACACCTATGTGTGCAAAGTCTGGATTATACAATTAGTGTCTATTAAACCTTTTAAGAAACTATCAGAAATTCTTCCAGAGTGGCTGTACCCTTTTCTGCTTGCACCAGCAATGTGTGGGGATTACAGTTACTCTGCCTCCTGACTAGCGTTTGGTTTGGCTAATGTTCTTAATTGTATCTGTGTCATTGAGTGTGTAACCATGTTTTTAATGTACATTTCACTGATGACTCATGATGGTAAACACTTTCTCATGTACTTTTTGGCCATTTATATAGTACCTTTTATGATTCGCCAAGGTATTGCCTGTATTTTTACATTGGGTTGTTTGTTTTTGTACTTTTGAAATAGAGGGGTTATTTTGCATACAAGCCCTTTGTCAGATACATGTTTTGCAAGTACTTTCCCAGTCTTTCTCTCAACAATGTCTTTTGACGAGCAGATGATTTTTCGTTTTGATCAAATACAACATACTCATTGTTTTCTTTCATAGTTATTGTGCTATGCCTAAGAATTTTTGCCTTCCTTAAAATCATAAGAGATTTTCCTACATTTTTCTAGAAGTTTTAAAGGTATAGCCTTCTATTTAAGTCTGTGATTTACCTCAAATTAATTTTGTGTAAGATAGGAACAAAATTTAATTTGAATTATTTCTTTTCCCCTTTGAATTGTTTTGGTGCCTTTGTGAAAAAATCAATTGAACTTAGAAATGTGCATCTATTTCTGAATTCTTTCTTCTGTTCCATTGATGTATTTGTTTATAGTTTGTCAGTGTCTCAGTGTTTTGATTATCATAACTATAAGCTTTAGAAGTCTTCCAACTTTTTTCTTCTTTTTTCAAGATTATTTGGCTCTTTTAGATATTTTATATTTCTATATAATTTTGAGGTGCCTTGATGGTGCACTGGTTAAAGCACTCATCTGAGAACCAAAAGATCAATGGTTTGTACCCATCAGCTGCTCATGGGAGAAAGATACGACAATTTGCTTCTGTAAAGGTGTACAGCCTTCAAAACCCTATGTGTCAGTTCTACTGTGTTCTGCAGGGTCGCTATGAGTCAGAATTGACTTAGTGTCAGTGGATTTGTTTTGGTTTCTGTTAATTTTGGAATCATTCTTAAATATTTTATAGAATTTGCCAGTGAAGGCATTTGTGCTTAAGGAAGAAATATTTTAAGAATTAAAATTAAATATCCTTTATTGATACAGGGCTGTTCAGATTTTCTATTTCTTGTTGCATCGGTTTTTCCAACTTTTATGTCTCATGGTATTTATCCATATTGCCTAAGTTAAAAATTAATTAAATCTAAAGGATGTCATTGCTGATGTCAGATGGATCTTGGCTGAAACCAGAGAATACCAGTAATATGTTTGCCTGTGTTTTATTGACTATGCAAAGGCATCCATCTATGTGAGTCATAACAAATTATGGATAACATTGTGAAGAATGGAAATTGTAGAACACTTCATTGTGCTCATCAGGAACCTGTTCGTAGACCAGGATGTCATTGGAACAGAACAGAGGGATTCTGCATGGTTTAAAATCAAGAAAGGTGTGTTCAGTATTGTATCCCTTTTACCATAGTTGTTCAAGCTGCATGCTGAGCAAATAATCTGAGAAGCTGGACTTTATGAAGAAGAACATGGCATCAGGATTGGAGAACAACTCATTAACAACCTTTGATATGCAGATTACACAGCCTTTCTTGCAGAAAGTGAAGATCACCTGAAGTACTTACTGATGAAGTTCGAAGACTACAGCCTTCAGTATGGATTGCACCTCAAAATTAAAAAAAAAAAATCCTCACAACTAAACCAATAAAGAATATCCTGATAAACAGAGAAAAGATTAGAAGTTGTCAAAGATTTTATTTTACTTGGATCTATAATCAGCACTCTATGCATCTGAAAACTGGGCATGAATAAGGTAGACCAAAGAAGGATTGATGCCTTTGAATTTTGGTGTTTCTGAAGAATATTGAATATACCATGGACTGCCACAAGAGTGAACAAATATGTCTTGGAAAAAGTATAGCCAGAATTTTCCTTAGAAATGAGGATAGCAAGAGTTCTTTGGACATGTTTTCAAGAGGAACACTGGTAGCACAGCGATGACACACTGGGCTGGCTGCCAACCAAAAGGTAAGCTTTTTGAACCAACCCAGTGACTTTATGGGAGAAAAATCTGGAGATCTGTCCTGTAAGGGATCACTGTGAGTGGGAGTCAACTTGATGGCACCTAACAGCAACCACATAAGTAAATTATGGCTTCTTTTAAAAATGATAGAAACAAAAAGCTAAAAAATACACCAATAGTTATTTTTAAACCATTCCCAATATCTTTTATACATTTTATTTCACTGCTACTGAAGAAATGGTTAACTAAGAGTAATTTTTAATCCCATACCACAGTATCTGAAATAGCATGTGTTCTGATAAATTATCATTTTCCATTGTGGTCACTTCCCAGAGTGATGAGTCATAGATTCCTTACCAGAGATCATCTCCTGGTGTTGCTGACTAAGGTTTCTTCTGAACAACAAAAGGAAAGACTTTCTAAAGAGTCCCTCAACAAGGATGTATACCTCACATATAGATACATTTTTGATCTGTTATGTCCAACGGCCGACGTAAACCCCAGCTCACTAAGTATTTTGTGCTTCTTAGGGAGGAAATTGTTAGGTAGAGATGCAATATGTTTTTTCCTGCTCCTCAGTCTCTGCATGAAATAAACATGGTGTTACCCTTTATGGGTAAGAAACAGTAAATTCATAGCTGCCTCTAAAATGCGCATGTTATATTCTAGGTTTATTTTTAGATCTTATTCCTCACACAGAGATGCAGGCCACTATAAAGTAAGACAAATATATACAATTATTGGTCCAAGACTAGGTCCTTAGCTACTAAATCATCTATGGCAGTTTTCTGATCAAGTGAAGAGTCGTGTCTAGAATTTCTCTTATAATGTATTTGAAAATCCATATTAAAGTCACATTGATTAACAGGTTAGTTCCAGTTACTATATAATACCAAGGTAAATGTGGAATATTTTAGAGCAGTGTTTCCTCTGCAAGTCCATGGCCTAGTTCTTAAATATTTGATAGAATTTATCAATGAAGCCATTTGTGCCTAAGTAGGATTTTTTTTTTTTTTAATTAAAAATTCCTTAATAGATACAGAGCTGGTTGTCCTCACTGCTTCTCCTCCCAGCCTCACTTCCACTTAGATTGCTGAATATTTCTTGGCTCCTCTCTACCTCTGTCCAGTTCCTGGGGTGTAGGTGTTCGATCTTGCAGAAAACGTGTTACTTTCTTATTTAAAGGGAAATAAATTTGTTTAAAATAAACAAAACACAAATTCTTTTTATAATAAACTTTGAAATAATCTTTTATGATTTTGCCTTATTAATATTGGAAAAGCTGATGAATTAGATCATGAAAAAATGAATGCCTTTGTATGGTTATCCTATTTATCCCAAGTAAGCTAATGGTTCATATAATTCTGAAGGAGCCAATACTCATAGCACGTGAATAGCAACTCATCTGTGCCTTGCCATGTAAAACTCCAGCCATGGTGATAGTAGCATAAAAAATGTTCTACTTATATATGTGTGTGTGTACCATTATAATTAAACTAAAAACACTAAGCTCACTGCCATCTAGTCATTTCCAACTCATAGCAACCCCCATGGGGTATTTGAGGCTGTAAATCTTTACAGCAGTAGGTAATCCCATCTTCCAAGTATATATATATATATATATATATATAGAGAGAGAGAGAGAGAGAGAGAGAGAAGGAGAAAGAAAAAGAAAAAGAGAGAGAGAGGAGCTTGGGTAGCATAGTGCCTAAGGAATTTGACTGCTAATCAGAAGGCTAGGGGTTCAAACCCACCAACCACTCCTCGAAAGGAAGGTTGGGCAATCTACTCCCCTAGAAATACCACCTCAGAAACCCAAGGAGGCATTGTTATGAGTCGGGTCTGACTCAACGGCAGTGGGTTTGGTTTCGTTTATGGTCTTATTTATTTATCTATCTATCTATCTATCTATCTATTTATTTATTTATACATACATACACACACACATATATATATACACACACACACATGTACATACATACATACGTACATACAATAAACTCACTACTATCAGTTCGATTCCAACTCATAGTGACCCCCTTTGTGTTTGAGGCGGTAAATCTTTACCGAAGTAGATTGCCCAGTCTTCCTTCCACAGAGTGGCTGGTTATTAAAGAGCTCTTTAATACCCATTATATAGTTATACCAATTATATATATATATTTTTATATATACATGCATATCTATTTTTTCCCATCTATATACATACTTAAGTGTCCAGCCACTGTGGAAGAATGATGAGATGATCTGCTTCTGTAAAGATTTACAGCCTTGGAAACCCAATGGGGGTTGCTATGAGTTGGAATCCACTTGATGGAAGTGAGTTTTTTTTTGTATCCATAGACATATGTATCCATCTTTATCCATCTCTATATATACTTAACTATCTATCTGCCTACACCACAGGGGCAGCTTTTAATTAGGACTTTAAACCAGTTTGGCATCCTGCTGAGAATCTGCATCTCCATCCTAGATATGCTGATTCAGAATGAGCTCTTGTTAAGATGTAGATTCTAAAAATTTAGTATATCTGGGATGGAAATGCACATTGTCAGCAGGAAGTTGAACCACAATGAACCAGTTAGAAGCCCTGCTTTCAATTTCATTTTTTAGACTTCCCATTCTCCATTCCTCATATGTGAGAGAAAAAAAAAATGAAATAAAACAAAAAGATTTCTTTTACAATGTGGAGGGCTTTTCTTTTTTTATAAAGTAAATATCTTCTTTGGATTATTTCCTGTTTTTTCATATGCACTTTTAATCTATATT
>NW_006921672.1:2055487-2057062 GCF_000298275.1 Orycteropus afer afer
TTAATTAAGGCGATTGACTGCTAACCATGGAACAGGACATGTTTTCACCAGTCCTTGAAAAGTATTTTTTAATTAAGGCATTTGACTGCTAACCAGAAGGTTGGCGGTTCAGACCCACCAGCCACTTCTTGGAAGGAAGATTGAGCAATCTACTTCCATAGAGATACTGCCTTGGAAACCCAGGAGGGGTCGCTATGAGTTGGAAGGAACTCGATTGCAGTGAGTTTGGTTTTGGTTTTATATCATTGTTGTTATGTGCTGTCAAGTCGGCCCCGACTCATAGCGACCCCTCCTGGGGTTTACGAGGCAGTCTCACTACGGAAGTAGATTACCCAACCTTCCTTCCTTGGAGTGGCTTCTGGGTTTGAACCACCAGCCTTCTGGTTAGCAGTCAAGTGCTTTAGGCACTACGCTACCAGAGCTCCCTTTATAGCCTGTTTAATTTAAAAACACGTAATAATACTTTGCAAGCATTAGTGAAAATATGTCCTGTCAGATGCCAGTCAAAACAACAATAAGATACTATCTCACCCCAGCAGTAATAGCAAAGTTCAACAAGACAGAAAATTACAAATGCTGGTGAGGTTGCAGAGAGATTGGAACTCTCATCTATTGCTGGTGGGACTTCAAAATGGTACAACCACTATGCAAAATGGTATGGCATTCCCTTAAAAAACTGAAAATAAAAATACCATTTCATCCAGCAATTCCATTATTAGGGAAATATCTTAAAGAGGTGAGAGACAGGACACAAACAGACATATGCACGACTGTGTTCATCCCAGCACAATTCACTGTAGCAAAGAGACATAAACAGCCTAAATTCCCATCAACAGATGAATGGATAACCAAACTATGGTACATTCACACCATGGAATTCTATGCTACATTAAAGAATAATGAAGAATACGTGAATCATCTCCCAATATGGATGAATTTGGAGGATGTTATACTGAGTGAAATAAGTCAGTTGCAGAAGGACAAATATTGCATGAGCCCATTACTGTAAAAAGTCAAGGAAGGGTTGTACTTAGGGAAAGAAACTCACTTTGTAGGTTACCAGGGATGGGAGGAAAGGGGAAAGAAAATTTTGGGCTAGTTGTGGGTCACATGTTGATTCAGGTAAGAGGAGGGATGGTACGGAAAGTGTCTGTAACCAACATGGTGACATTGGGGAAAGGAAGGACACTGAAATGTGCACATAAGATATAGAAAACAGAGGCAAATACTAGTACATGCACATTACTGCATTACTAACACCAAACACTAGGCTACAGATAAATGCATAGACAAGTGAGAAGATCAGGTGGGGATTGGCAAGCACAAATGTACTGTAGGCCAAGGATAGATTTAGCTGAAGATAATCTTGCATAGATACTGTTGTTGTTGTTATTTGCCATCGAGTCGGACCCAACTCATAGCGACCCCTCCCTGGGTTTCCAAGGCAGTATCACTACAGAAGTAGATTGCCCAACCTTCCCTCTGAGGAGTGGCTGGTGGGTTTGAACCACCAGTCTTCTGGTTAGCGGTCAGGTGCCTTAGGCACTATGCCACCAGAGCTCCTATGTGATACAA
>NW_006921672.1:2058437-2106599 GCF_000298275.1 Orycteropus afer afer
TGTTAAAAGCTTTCAAGAGGCCATCTAAGATGCCTCTCATCTGAAGCAAAGAAGAGTAAAGAAAATCAAAGGTATTTGGAAACAGTTAGTCCCAGGATATGATGAACCTCAAGACCAGAACTAGATGGTGCCCAGCTACCAATGTCAGCCACTTGGGAAGGGATCAAAACTGGAGATCCTGGATAGAGTGGGAGGAAAAATGTGGAACAAAATTCAAAAACACAAAAATGACCAGAATACTGGTCGGATGGAGTCTGGTAGGACCCCCAAGACTATGGCCCTGGGATACTCTTCAGGCCTCCTGGGATTGGACTCACTCCCAAGGATCATCTCTCAGCCCAACAGTAGGACTTATATGCAGAACACCCAATCCAGGGCGATGTACCCACTTACTCTAGGGAGACACACCCCTTAGAGCAGTTGGCCATGGGGCACCAGAGGGGCAGCATTCACATGGAGGGAAAGCTGGAGAGACAGGAATTCATACTTAGGAAGGAAACAGGGAGAGGGGCACAAGGATGGGAGGGGAGGAGAATGTGTTATGGTTGGGATGGTAATTGGGGCATGAAATCAAATGTATATGAACTGTTTGAACTGTTCAATGTAAAACAAATTTTGCACTGTAAATTTACACTCAAAGCACAATAAAAAGTAAACAAATAAATAAAGAGGCTATAAAAATTCTGGGAGCTCTGGTGGCACAGTGCCTCAGGCATTTGACTGCTAACCAGAAGGCTGGCAGTTCAAACCCACCAGCCACTCCTCAGAAGGAAGGTTGGGCAATCTGCTTCCATAGTGATACTGCCTTGGAAACCCAAGGAGGGGTCGCTACGAGTCAGATCTGACTTGATGTCAGTGGGTTTGGGTTTGTTTTTTTTTTTTTGTATAAAATTTCTATTTGGAGTACAAGGTCTGCATATGCCTGATGTGTGTGTTCTATCTCCCCTTTTCTCACTCCTTGGGCTAGTTAGCGATTCCAAAGACTTCTGTTTCTCTGTCTACACTCCCCTCAATAACTCAAACAGTTGGGCTGTCTCATGGCAGTGAATGCATCCAGGCCCTGCTGTCCTGATCTTCAAAAAGGAGCCCAAGGGCATAAAAGCACCAGAAGAGTAAATTATTCAGAGCATAATTTTTCTTAGCTCTGTTTCTATTTCTTTGTCTATACTGTTCCCTCTGCCTGAAGTGGACTTGCCAACTTAACTCCTGCTCATTCTCTAACATCCAGAATGGCTCTCTGACTGCACATTTTTCATATCATAACAGCAGCTCTTCTGATATTGTGTAGTATCAACCTGTTTACATATCTCTCCTGCTTGATAACAGGTTCCTTAAGAGTCTGTAATTTATTTATTTTAATTTTTTATTTAATCTTCATTGATTAATATGTTACCTGGCACTCAACAGGCATTCAGTAAATATTTGGGTGGAAGAATAAATAGTTGAGTTCAAATAAGAACTGGGCTCTGTTCTGTGGTTCAAAGCTGTTCT
The DNA here is from genome assembly GCF_000298275.1 of Orycteropus afer afer. Lineage (NCBI taxonomy): Eukaryota > Metazoa > Chordata > Mammalia > Tubulidentata > Orycteropodidae > Orycteropus > Orycteropus afer. Next base: position 2,059,929 of record NW_006921672.1, read on the forward strand.
TTCATTCAATATACTCATAGCAGTTTAAAGAACATGTTTTAGTGGGATACTGTTCTCTAAGATTTGTGAGTCAGCAGTAAGAAGTTGCCAGAAATAAGGTAAGAAAAGACATGAAGTTTGAAGGACTATGCAGAAATGTGTCCTGTAATGTCCACTTCATGTCTTTTTAGGCAGTGCCCAACCACATATCCATCCCATGGTCCCATAGGCTGTTTGTCTTGTTTTTTAAGGAAAAAGCTTACTTTTGTTTATTGTTTCCCCTAATGCCTTTAAAGACCACAAACTCAGATTCTTGCAGCCATGGACCATGGATGTGATATAGGCAGGTGAGGCAGAGGACATGGCTCTGGCTCAGCCTTTGTATGGTGGGCAGGCAGGAGGTGGTAGTAGGGGCTGTGAGGCCCGACTTCCCTGCTGCTCAGGTGGAAGGAACACGGGCAGGTCTGGATGTGCTCCACCCACTCCCTGCTCACTTCCTCTTGTTTGGCTCCTGCTTCTACCCTCTCAGCCTCTGTCACTGCTGCCGCCCCTTCCTTCAGCCTTCACCTGCAGCAATTAGTACACATGACTGGTACACCCTGCGATCCTCAGCCTATATAACTATGAGACCGGAACTAGATGGTGCCTGGCTACCACTGTCAACCGCTCAGAGGGGGATCTATGTAGGAGATCCTGGATAGAGTGGGAGAACAGTGTGGAACAAAATTCAAAATCTTAAAAAAAAAAAAAGACCAAGTTTGCTGGTCTGATAGAGCCTGATGTAACCACTGAGACTATGGCCCCTAGCTGCCCTTCAGGTCTGGAATTGAACTCACTCCTGTGGCTCCCAGCCAAACAAAAGACAAGCATGTGATCTGAACATTCACATTAGGCAGATACACTCCTTGGAGAGATCAGTCAGGGGAGAATAGAAAGTCTGCGCAGGCACAGGGAGACAGCTGGGGGGGCGGTGATGGTGACAGAAGTGCATGGGAGGGAAGGACACAGGGAAGAGGTAACTATGGGGAGGAAGTGGGAGAGGAGCTGTTGCATTGTGGGAAATTGCAATCATTGTCATGAGACAAAGTGTAGGTGAGCTGCTGTGTGGAAAGTGAATTTCCTATGTAAACTTTCACCCAAATCACAGTAAAAATTAAAAAACAAAAGAACATCTCATTCACCTCAGTGCTTACCCCCATACGTCTCAGATTATGTACTGACATGATAGGCCAAAAGAAAAAGGTAATCAATGGAAATATTCCAGTGGAATTAGAGGAAACTCTGAGTTGATCAAAGGCATCTCTTTTTTTTTTTTTTTTCCTGAATACCTTGCAATAACACTTTTCACCTTCCTTCCAATTTGTGTAAAGTCATAAGCAATATCATCCACGTTCTGTTTTCATTAGCTCACAAATAGTTAAGCTTGTCTGTTTCCCTCATTTCTGTAGAATTATTTCTAGGTATATTTAAAAACTGTGGGAGAAACAATCCTCACAGGATTGTAAACTAGGTTTGTTTTTGTTTTACTTTAAATAATTTATTTCCAGGGAAGATTAAAGCAAACTGGGCTGTGCTAGGATAGAAGAAACTTGGATTTAGAGAGATAAGATTCCAGGCACCCTTTGGAGTTAATTCTGCTATTTTATATAATGACACTGGTGGTGTAGTGGATAAGGAATTTGGCTGCTAACCAGAAGGTCAGTGGTTCAAACCTACCAGCCGCTCCATGGAAGAAAGATGAGGTGATCTGCTTTCATATAGATTTACGGCCTCAGAATCCAAATGGAGGTGGCTATGAGTTGGAATCACCTCTATGCCAGTGAGTTTTAAATTTTCTCTTCCTGAGATTTGGGACAGACTTGGAGAGCCTATAAGGGCCCCTGTGATAGGTGTGTTTGACTATGAAAGCTAGTTGATTTCCCCCTTCCTTTTTTTTTTTAAATGGGTTTATTGAAGAAAAGGTGTTTTGTTAGACCACAAAAGTAACAGCAAACCCCTCATGCTGACAAATATCACACTCTGATATTTACTCTTTTCTTCCCTGAAGGTTTTAAATAGTGCTTGGGTGGGAAATTTTAAGAGTCAGTGAATCAGTCCATATAGACCTCTTGTTTTGGCTAATACAAGCAGTGCTGCTCTGTGAATTCTTGTATCTTTCTTCTTGTCCGCATTTAAAAAATGAGAATCTGAAATGACTTTCAATTAAAGAGAGTAAGTTATTTACAATTCATATAATAAAGTACTGTATAGATGATAAAAAGAACTAAATCTACAAAATCACAAACACAGTGTTAAGTAAAAAAGCAAAATATTTGCACAATATGTGACAGGTACAGAATGATTCTACATATATATAAAGTTTGACAACATGTAAAACAATCATATAACTTCTAGGCTACATACAAAAACATGCCAATTACTTATAGCCACCAAATTAGGAGAGTGATTAATTCTAAGATTGAAGGGAAGTTAGGATCAGGGAAGAAGTATACAGGGAGCTTTAAAAATAACAGTAATGTTTTATATCTTAAAAAAATTAAGCAAAATGGCAAAATGCTGAGATTGATGGAGATCGGTGGTGATTATGTAGGTGTTTATAATATACTTCTCTATAAAATATCCCAGTATTTTAAAATGTTGTTATATGGGAACTGTCTGAACCATCTCTACTTTTCTGTCAATTTTAAATTATTTTTAAAATGAAAAGTTATGAGATATGGAATTGGTTTACAAATGGCTTAGTCATTAGGTGTAATCAGAAGAGGTAGAGATGAACCCCAGGGAAAGTGCTCAGGCAGGAGGGGGATTCATTCTGATTGGACGATTTCTCGGACAAGAGAGCTCCTGAGTCAAACTGTGATTCACAGGGAGAATATCAATTTGTGAAGGAAAGAAGAAAGGACATGATCAGAGGCAGGGCTGTGGGTGGCAGCGAGTGATATATTTGGGGAGTGGCGTGTAGTTCAGTATGGCTGAGCCTTGAGTTCCCAGTAGCCGTGGCACAGGAAATGAGGGTGGAGGGGCAGCTGGGTTTCCAAGAATGACTGTGCATGCTATGCTGAGCAATGTGGACTTCATATTGTGGAGATAACAGCGGTTTCCACAGATGGTAACAAAACCCAACTGTGTAGCCATGTGGAGAATGGCTGAAATGAGTTGACATCCATCAAGAAAACCACACAGGAGTTTATTGTAGAAATCCTACCAAGAAGCAATGAGGCCCTGCGTTTAAAGCGATGACCAGTTGGGGGTCCAGAAAGACCTGTGAGCACTGACAATGTCTTGTCTTCTCCATTTCTCCTCTTCATTTCCTTCTCTCATTACCACACTTTATTTCTTCCCAGACTTCTCCCAAAGCTTTCACATCCTTGATGAAGGCCATCAAGTGTCCCACCCAGGAGATAAGGTTTTTTTTTTTTCCTTAATTTTTATTGTGATCTAGGTGAAAGTTTACAGAGCAAATTCATTTTCAGTATGGCAGTTCATATACATTTTATGTCAATGACATTGACTGTAGTTCCCCAAAGCGTAACAGGTTTCTTCCCATTTCTTCCTCATAATTTTTCCATGTGCCCTTCTCCCCCATGCACTCCCATCCCCTGAGCTGTCATCTTGTTCAAACACTGCACTTCATTCTCTCATGATTGATCACTCCAAGGAGTGTATCTACCTGATGTAAATGTTTACCCCATGTTCCTGTCTATTGTTTGGCTGGGAGCCACAGGAGTGAGTTCAATTCCAGAACTTAAGAGTGACTTGACTAGGGCCATAGCCTCAGGGGTCTCACCAGGCTCTCTCAGACCAGCAAACCTGGTTCTTTTATAATTTTGAGTTTTGTTCCACATTGCTCTCCTATCTAGGATTTCCTGTACCAACCCCCTTTTGAGTGGTTGACAGTGGTAGCTGGACACCATCCAATTCTTGTAATCTCGTGGTCATATAGGCTGAGAGTCACATGCTCTACCAGTCCCTTGGACTAATTGTTTCCATGCATCGTTAGTTTTCTGCATTCTTCTGTGCTCTATGTGAGGAGAGACCCATGATTGCATCTTGATGGCCGCTTGCAAGCTTTTAAGATCCCAGTAGCTATTCACCAAAGTAGGCTGTAGAACAATGTTTTTGTGTAGTGTAGTATGCCAATTGAGCTTGATGTCCCCTGCAACCATGGTTGTGAGCTCTCCAGGTAGCTGGCTGTGGCCAAGAAGCCACCACACTCTTGCCCCTTGTTAGCTCCAGTATACACCTGGACATTATTACAGCACATACAAATACACATGTAGAAGCATTGTCTGCTAACCTGATACCTGGTTGTGTGCGTACTCCTCCCTGCCTAGACACACCTGATTGTTCAACATGTCCACCCAAGGAGATAGGCTATTTTTAAAAATGAGATGCAGCGTATTTTGTGGAAATGTCATCAGTAATACAGGCTCAAACTTCCCATCTCTTTTGTGAATCTTGACAGCGAGAGAAGAAGCATACATTATCTTTTACACAGACTCCCTGGAAGGAATTGATGTTCTTTTCCTCTGGAGTGGTAATGGGGTCTCTATAGAAAGGAGCCTCATCTTGTGAGATGTGACCTCCTTTCATTCCCTTACAGAGGAGCTGCTTTGTGTCTGCTAAGGGCACCAGGGCCTCCAGTTTAATAATTTTGAATATCTCTATTGCATAGTTGTACTCTTTTGCAGTCTCTCCTCTGCATCTTTAGTGACCTTTCTTACCTTAAGAGAAAGTAGGATAAAAGCAGTCTGATCAGGATTTTCTTCCAGCTGATCATGCTCTAATTGAAACAGTGTCAGATCTTACAAACATCAGAACACTGCACTGGGAGTCAGGAGACCTAGGATAACCTGTGAGGCATTGGTGGCTCAGTGGTAGAATTCTTGCCTGCTACATGGGAGACCTGGGTTTGATTCCCAGCCAATGCACCTACTCTTCACTGGAGACCTGCATCTTGCTGTGATGCTGAATAGGTTTCAGTAGGACTTCCGTACTAAGATGGACTAGGAAGAATGCCTGGTGATCTACTTCTAAAAATCAGCCGGTGAAAATGCTAGAGGTCACACTGGGCCCATCGCCAGCTGATCATGGGGTTGGCCCAGGCACAGGCCTGTGCAGCGTTTCATTCGGTTGTGCATAGGGTAGCCATGAGTCAGAGATCAATTTAGTGGCAGCTAACAATATGGATACTTAGGGCCTTGGTTTTCTTATCTGGAAGTGAGGGACATTAAGTTAGAGAGGCCCATTCAGCCCTAAAATGATTGAGCTCTGTGACTCTCTAAGGTCTAAAAATGGACTGTCATCATTTCTCATGGTTTATGACCATCTGCTGAGAACAAAGCAGAAGATGGAGCAAGTGCGCGGAGAAGCTATTAGCAAGAGATGGTGGTTTGTGAGTTCTCCCAAATTTGCATTTTTCAAAGGAGAAATTATCTTTTAAGTGACGATGAACACTAAGGAGAACATGGATTTTTGACATTTTCTCATTTCATTTTGCTCGGCAACAGTAAGAATTCAAAGTTGAACTAGACTTTGAATCAGAACTTGAGGTAACATGCGAGCTTTATCAAGCAGGACTTTAAAAAATCACTTATGTTTGAACCTCAGTTTCTCTTTCTGTCAAATGGATATAATGATGTTTATCTCTCAGAGTCTTCAGTGAACAAACAACATAATGAATTTAAAGCCAGAAAAACCAAACCCACTGCCGTTGAGTCGAATCCGACTTCTAGTGACCCCTCCTTGGGTTTCTGAGGTGGTATCATTATGGAAGTAGATTGCCCAATCTTCCTTTGGAGGAGTGGCTGGTGGGTTTGAACTGCCAGCCTTCTGCTTGGCTGTCAGATGCCTTAGGTACTACGGCATCAGAGCTCCTAAAGAATTTAAAGACATGTCCTTATAAGGAAGCTCTGAAGACATGAGAAATTCTTACTACTGCTAAAATTAGTTTGTCAATTCAAACATTTCTTGGGGTGTGTTGTTGTTGTTGTTATATGCCATCGAGTCGGACCCAACTCATAGCGACCCCTCCTTGGGTTTCCAAGGCAGTATCACTACGGAAGTAGATTGCCTCATCTTCCTTCCGAGGAGTGGCTGGTGGGTTTGAACCGCCAGCCTTCTGGTTAGCAGTCAAGTGCCTTAAGCACTATGCTATGGTGTAGAAGTGCTAAATATTCAGTTCAATTTTATTTTCCAGTACTGTTAGGGATTCACTTGTGTCCCCCAAAAGTTACTCTGAAGTCTTAACTGCTGTACCTGTAAATAAGATCCTGTTTAGAATTAGTTTTTTTTCTTTTGTTTTATCAATGAATTCATGCCAGAGTAGAGTGGGTCCTAACCTTATCCAAACCTAATCCCTTCTGGATGTGAGTCCTTATAAAAATAGCAGAATAGACTGGGACATAGACACTCAGAGAGGATGGCATGTAACCATGGAGGCAGATGTATCTGTAGGCAGCAAAGGAATGCCAAGGATCGCCAACAGCCACCAGGAAGTAGGAGAGTGGCTCGCAGGAGGGACTGACACAGCAGAGGCTCTGATTTGGACGTTTAGCCTCCAGAACCGTGAGGAAACTTGCTGTTCTTTAAAGCCACCCACTTGTAAAATTGTTACAGTAACAGTGGGAAACTAAGGTAAGTATTCAAACCTAGTCACCAGAAGTTTGACAATTTGAACCCACTTAGTGACTCCACAGAAGAAAAGACCTGGTCATCTGCTTTCATAAAGATTTCAGCTAAGAAAAACAAACAAACAAACGATTCCAGCCAGGGAAACCCTGTGGAGCAGTTCTACTGTGTAACACATGGGACCGCCAGTGAGTCAGAGACCAACTCCACCACACCCACCCCCACAAAGCAAGACGAGCTACATCAGTCTTTGGTCGGGTTTCCCATATGGGGCAGGTCGCTGCTTCTGAATCTCCGTCTGCAAATGCATACATGTCTCAGCTTCAGGAAGAAGGGAGCGAACAGCAATGTGTTGTGCTTAGAAAAGTACCCGAACCAGAATCAGAAGCCTGTTTCTGCTACTAACTCTGCCACGTAGCCCTGAACGAGTCACTTTATCTTTGTGTCACTTAAACAAAAAAAAAAAAGGATTGGACCAAGTGATTTCTTAGCTTCTCCTTACATTTATTTTTTAAAGCATCTGCAAGTCAGACCACTGCTCACAGTGAGAAAATACAAGTGTTGTTCAACTTCAAGTGAAATAAAATGATATTTTCCTTTGGATGCATCTCTTTGTACAAGCTAATCCATTCTGGTTGTAATGGAAGGCGGAGCTCCATTTTAATAACACTGGCAGTTAATTTCTTCTTCCCAAGGACTGTTTGAACATCACAGTGTTTTGACTTGCAGCTCAAGAAACTTAAAACCACACGAGAAACCTCTTATTCATGCCACTATATATAGCCAGAGATGAGCACAGCATTTTAAAATGGAGGCCTAAGCACATGGAAGTTAGTGTGTTTACAAAATGTTTCCTGCTGGATGCAGGACTCAGCAGTTTCTCACCATTAGCAACTCCTGACCCAGGCAACCTCAGCAGGTTCTGCGAGGTTGGCTTGATGATCAGGTTCCTTTCAGTGCAGCAGCCCTTCTTAGAATCCAGCTACAGTTATTGATTGATGCTGAGAAAAGGAACTCAGCCATGTGGAAAATGATCTGGCTTACCCAAAAGTCAAGTCCCAGGCGTGTGGCATAGATACAAGGGATTTAGAGAGAAGGGGTCACTCACATTTCATAGGGAGGATAAGAAAGGATTTATGTTTGTTATTTAAAAAAAAAAAAAATCAGCAAGCTCTTCTGTTGTAAATGATACTGTCACTAAAGACAGTGGGTAAGTCAGCTTTGGGCATCCAAACCCTAGTGGTTATAAGTTAATTAAATAATGGAGCATTGTGTGCAAATTAGGTAATTGAGGTAGGAACAGGATTTAGAGCGATTTTCTTTTGTTGTGAGTAGGGAGAAGGTAGGTGAGCCAACTCTGTCCTTCCTTAGGCAGTTTTTATATTCCTTATTGGAAAAAAGGGAGAAAAGATCTTAAAGCAGAAATTAGGAGGGAGAACAACATATCAGTTGACTCAGAGACAGCACAGAAATATGATTACTAAGGACTTTTTCATAATTGATTCATTTATTTCTTGGGACCATTATTATCGGAATCTTGTGAGAGGTTTGATGCCAAATTACATTTCTTGTGATGTCAGAATAATCAGATCCCTGGGGATTAGGCTAAATTAGTCCTAGCCTTCCTCACAAGGGAATCTCTGGTGGCGTAGTGCCTAAGGCATTTGACTGCTAACCAGAAGGCTGGTGGTTCAAACCCACCAGCCACCCCCTAAAAGGAAGATTGGGCAATCTACTTCCATAGTGATACCACCTCTGAAACCCAAGTAGGGGTCAACTTGACGGAAGTGAGTTTGGTTTTTTTTTTTAAGTCACAAGAGATGAAGAATGTCATGTTTGTCCCTTAGGTTACCAGTTTCCGTCAGGTTGGTTCTGACTCACAGTGATCCCATGTGTTGCAGAAAAGAACTGCATTCTCTAGAGGGTTTTCTGGGTTGTGATCTTTCAAAAGCAAATCACCAGACCTTTTTTATGAGATGCCTCTGGGTGGGTTTGAACCACTAACTTTCTGATCAGTAGTTGAGCACTTAACTATTTGTGCCACCATTAGGTTGTTGATTTCCAGGAGAAAAAAATGATTTATTTACTTATTTGGTAGCTGCTTGAGTGCCTTCTACATGCTGGGCACTATCCCAGAAATGTAGACTATAACAAGGAATAGCATACACACACACAAGTACACACACTACACGTGTGTGTGTGTGCGATTGCGCATGTACTAAGCTCCATGCTTTCAAGGATTATACATTCTAATGGGAGGAAACAGATCATCTATATAAATACATGGCATATGCATAGTTAACGGTGATAAGTGCTGTATCAGTCGGGACTGGAAAGTGCTAGGCTGCTAACCAAAAGGTTGGCAGTTCAAACCCACCATCTACTCAGGAGATACAAGCTCGCAATCTGCTGTTGTAAAGATTTCAGCCTAGGAAACCCTACGGGGCAGTTCTGTTCTGTCCTGTAGGGTTGCTATGAGTTGGAATAGACTAGAAATCACCTAACAACAACAACAGGCTTAAAGGAAAACCAGCAAGAAATGGTGGCTACCGATACGCAGAGCTTTATCTCCCCCGGAGGACTCCTGGTGGTGCAGTGGTTAAAGCACTTCCCTGCTAACCAAAGAGTTACTGGTTTGAACTACTAGCCACTCCACAGGAGAAAGATGTAGCAGTCTGCTTCTGTAAAGATTTACAACCTTGGGAACCATGTGAGGCAGTTCTGCTCAGTCCTAGATGGTTAACTATGAGTCAGAATCAATCAACTCCAAGGCAGTGAGTTTGCTTTTGGTTTGGATCTCTCCCAGGGGAGGGAGCAATTATACAAATCAAGAGAGAGCAACAGCTGTGTGGATCTAGGAAGAGGTTAGCCGCCAAGAGATGTGGCCAGAGGAACATGGCCATTTCCAGTCTGTGGCTCTGCTTGGAAAGTTGCTGAGTGACCAGCACTGGGCTTCCTTCCCCTCTGGGCCTTCCATCCCCTGATGTTTTCTCTACTTGGCCAAGCACAGGCAACTGGAAGCCAGAGGACAAGGGAGCCCAGTTGATAAAATAAATGGTGATACCTCTTAGGGCAGAGAATAAGATGAGAAGGAGAAAGAGAGTGTCTGTAGAGGAAATGGAGAACTGCCAGCACAAGTGCTCTGGAGAAAAGTAAAGCAAGAAGAGAGAGAAGGAGGGCCAGGGGCAACAGGGAAAAGCATTTTAATTTTAAACAGAGCAGTAGGGAAGGTGTTCTGAGAAAGCGACATTTGAGCAGAGACCTCATGAAGTACATGAGGGTGGAATCAAGTGTCTAGCTGAAGGAGAGGTTATCAAGTGCATAGACCCTGAGCTGGAAGCGTATTTGGCAGAGCTAGCATCAGTAAAGAGGCTGGTGTGGCTGCATCTGTAGGGGTTGGGGAAGAGTAAGAGGAGATGAGGTCAGAAAAAGGGATAAGGTGACAAGGTGGTATTTGAAATCCAATGTCTTAGAGGATATCACATACTAGTGACCACCACCCATCTGTCACTTTGTCATAGAAGCTGGGCCACCAGTATTTCAAATACTACTAGGGTCATCCATGGTAGACGGGTTTCAGTGGACCTTCCAAACTAAGACAGACTAGGAAGAAAGGCCTGGCAACATACTTCTGAAAATTAGCCAGTGAAAACCCTATGGATCACAACAGAAGACTGTCTAATATTGTGCTGGAAGATGAGACCCCTTAGTTGGAAGGAGTTCAGAATACACTGTGACTATAACAGTGGACTTGAGAATACCAATGATGAAATGGTTCAGGACCAGGCAGCAGTTTGTCCTCCTGTGGATGAGTTGGAGCCAACCTGACAGCAACTAACAGCAACACTACTAATAATTAATACAACAGGATATGTGCGTAATTTATGAATAAACATGCATATATGGGATTTGTATAGTACATTCTTTCTTTAACTGACAGGGCTGTGCTGTCCCGTATTCTGGGACCTATGCCTTAGACTGAGTTTATTTAAGAAATTACAGTTCAGTGGTTTTATATAATCACAGGCTGAGAAGGGGCACTAAAGCTCCACTACTCCAGTGTTCATTTTTACAGATTAGGACGTGCCCGAGGTCACATGATACAATGTGGCCTTGGACTCAACCCTCCTGAAGTTCCTGTTTAGAGCTTGCTTCTCCTCCCATCCTCCCCTCCTCCTTTAGCATGTGTTGAAGGTCAGCTGTCTTAAGAAGGAGTTTTCTTTTGGCTTAAACACTAAATGAACATTCTCTGTGGGTGAGACTTTGGGCTATGTTGAGGCATCAGCCTTGCTGCCTGTACCTAACAGCTGAACCCACACAGGTCTAAGTGGAAATTTTGACAACTCGGGTGTAGAAATTTCAAACGTACTTGCAAATATTTTAAAAAGTGTCATTTTCTGACAGGTAGTTATAGTTTGATTGAAGACAGAGGCACAGGGATAAAATTAATTCATGAATGAGCTTGAAAATAGAAGTATAAACGAGACCATAATGAAAGTTTTTACAAATTCTTCTTCCCAGCTATGGACTTTCATGTGAGTTATTTTGATCTATATTTAGCAAAAAAGTAAAATTTGAAATAGCATGGTATACATGCGTTTGAATTAAACATATTATATAAATGTTCTGTGATTCAAACAGTGGCAAAAACATCAGAAAAAAAGACATAGCATCTTAACTGCTTTATAGCTGCTTCAATCTCAGCTAAGTATTGGCAGAAAGTCATACTGATCTGATTACGTATGTTAAAGATACTTTTAACAGACTTATTTGAAAAGAGATGATAAAGTGCTCTCAGTACAGAAGAAGCTCTGGTGGTGTAGTGGGTAAGGCATTTGGCTGCTAACCAGACGGTCAGTGGTTCAAACTGCCCCATGGGAGGAAGATGAGGCAATCTGTTTCCATAAAGATTTATGGCCTTGGAAACCCAATGGGGGTCACTGTATGTTGAAAATGACTTGGTAACAGTGGGTTTTGAGTTTAGAGAGTACCCAAAATCCAAGCTCGTTGCCATCCAGTTGATTCAACTTGTAGTGACCCCTCCTTGGGTTTCCAAGGTGCTGTCTCTACAGAAGTAGATTACCCAGTCTTCCTTCTGAGGACTGGCTGGTGGGTTTGAACTGCCAGCCTTCTGGTTAGCAGTCAAATACCTTAGGCACTACACCACCAGAGCTAGTATCCTATTATTTTATACCTCTTAACGATTTATTTTTCTCTGTTCATTTTGTTGCTTATAAAATCACTTACTTGTATCATCCACTGTATCATGGACATCTCTCAGGACAATAATATTGATTATATTCTTTTTAACGAATATAGATACTCCATGACTTTCTAGCTAATGAATACACCTTGCAAAACATAAACATAATATAAACAATATAGCAGAAGTCTATGTTAACTCCACTAGATGTGGTAAGTTATATCAATTAGGGTAAGTCAAGAGAATAGGAAGTACATCATTATTGACAGAGGTAATTTAATATAAAATAATCATATAATCAGGCATTATTGTTGTTATTAGGTGCCAAATTGATTTTGACTCATGGCAACTGCATAGGACAGAATAGAACTGCCCCATAGGGCTTTCTAGGCTGTAATCTTTATGGGAGCAGATCACCAGGGAGCTGCTGGGTGTGTTGAAACTGTCCAGTTTCCAGGTAACAGCTAAGCTCTTAACCATTGTGCTACCACGGCTGAGATTTAGAAAGGAAAAAGAAATGGACCCTGAGGTATCACAGTGCCTAAAGCATTAGACTGCTAACCAGAAGTTTGGTGGTTCAAACCCACCAGCCACTTCGCAAAAGGAAAACCAAAAACCAAACTCACTGCTGTCGAGTCGATTTTGACTCATAGCGACCCCTCCTTGGGATTCCGAGGTGGCATCTCCACGGAAGTAGGTTGCCCAATCTTCCAGCCACTCCTGAGAAGGAAGATTGGACAATCTACTTCTATAGAGATACCTCCTCGGAAACCCAAGGAGGGGTCACTGTGAGTCAAAATCGACTCAGTGGCCATGAGTTTGGTTTTTGGTTTTTCTTTCGTGAAGTGGCTGGTGGGTTTGAACCTCCAAACTTCTGGTTAGCAGTCTGATGCCAAAGGAAGAGGGCACATTCTACTTCTGTAAAGATTTATCACCTCAGAAACCCAATGGGGTCACTATGAGTTGGAATCACCTTGGTGGCAATGGAGGTATTGCAGGAGTTAGAACAGAAGGAAGCAGCTACCACCCCATAGCTGGGAGAACAAGGAGAAGAGTAGGACCAGAATCTAGAAGTTTAGCCAAGGATCCCCACAGAGCTGGCAGCCTGGAGCAAGGTTCTTTTGGACATGTTAGGGACTCTTGAGCTCTGAGTAGAGACCCCTGCAGAACTAGAATCTAGAACTCTGAGGAACAGTACCTAGAGATTGGAATTGGCATATCTAAGGGAGTGCATTGAGGCTGATTTTGGTAGGGTGGGAAGGAAAATCTATTCCAAGAAGGACTGGAAGTAAGTGCGGTTGCCAGGGTAAAGACCCATTGCTTCATTAATGTCCACAGTAAGAGGAATCAAACAGAAAGGAGCAAGGTATTCCCTATCAGCCATCCAGTTTCTAGATTCCTATAGGCAGAGCTCATGCAGTAGCAATCTATAATGGAGAAACGTGGTTTATATAGGCCCAGCCTCTATGCCACAACAGAGTGTAGAAGGATGGGTTTGAAGCTGAGAGAACTTCACGTAGGGGGATGTCTTGTTACTAAGTCCCAATATTTAAGAAAAAAAAAAATCGTTTATGTTTAAACATAGGTCTTGCCCAGCTTTTGGGGCCTCTTCTACATGAGGTCAAAAAGGAAAAATATTCCTTATAACAAATTAGCAAACCGAAGATCCATCTATTATTTGTTGCATGCCAACGCACCCAAGAATGAATCTAGGTATGTGGGTTTGGTCTTAACGCTAGCCTTTTTCTTTTTTCCTTTAATTTCTTAAGCTTTCCTAATACCCTGGGAGAAAGCATGTTGTAGATTTTCCTGGGAACCGAACCTTACAATTAGAAATAAGTCACTCATGTTACCCTGTAAAGGTTTGCAAGTGGAAGTATTTGGAAATTCTCAGAGAGGCCCATAAATGTCATTGCAGCCATGTCGTGCATCCTCTTGTGATTAACAAGATATGCTGATGTGCTGTGGCCTTTGCAAAATGATATTGTTGAAGGTGCTGGAAAGGAGGAGCAGAAAGTTTTTATCAGGAGGATGTAATGACTTAATGCATGCTATGAAGGCTGCACTGTTGAAACTTGGCATGCACAATTTTACTTTAGCTCCAAAAATACACCCCTGTTTTACATTAAGAATTCAGACCATCGTGTCATATTAAGTGAAGTTAAACATCTGTCTGTTTGCTGGGAGAATAATTTCCCTGAGTATAATGTGCCTTTACAATTGAGTAGGAATATTTGCACAGCAGTAATATAGTCTGTAAAAGAGACCTGCAAGGTCATGTCTACACCGAAGAGAACATATGCTCTGTTTACAAACCTCAGGCAGGTGAAATTCCATTGCATTTAATAAGCCCTACTGGTTCAACTTTACTTGCTGAAAGAGAAGAGGACTTGAAGCACTTACTGATGAAAATCAAAGACTACATACAGCCTTCAATATGAATTACCTCAACACAAAGAAAACAGAAAGCCTAACAATGAGACCAGTAAGCAACACCATGATAAATGCGGACAACATTGACGTTGTCAAGGGTTTAATTTTACTTGGATCCATAATCAGTGCCCATGGAAGCAGCAGTTGAGAAATCAAAAGTTCTACTGCATTGGGCAAATTGCTGCAAAAGATCTCTTTAAAGTGTTGAAGAGCAAAGATGTCACTTTGAGGACTAAAGTACGCCTGACCCAAGCCGTGGTACTTCCAGTCATCTCATATGCATGTGAAACTGAACAGTGAATAAGGAAAACTGAAGAAGACTTGATGCTTTTGAATTATGGTGTTGGCAAAGCATATTGAATATACCATGGACTACCAGAAGAACAAATAAATCGTTCTTGGATTGGAAGTACAACCACAATATTCCTTACAAGTGAGGATGGTGACACTTTGTCTCACGTACTTCAGACACATTATAAGAAGGGACCAGTTCTGGAGAAGGACATCATACTTGGTAAAGTAGAGAGGGTCAGTGAAAAAAAGGAGGACCCTCAGTGAGATTGATTGACATAGTGGCTGCAACAGTATGCTCAAACAGAAACAATTATAAGGATAGTGCGGGACTGAGCAGTGTTTTGTTCTGTTGTACATGGGGTCATTATGAGTAGGAACTGATTTGATGGCACCTAACAAAAAGCAGTTCAACACTGGAAAGCAGTTTGAGCTACGTCTCCCAGGCTTTCATTACTTCACAGATAAAGGTGGTACAGAATGTCTGGACAAAGTATTTCAATTTTTTTGCCACATGAAACTACATGTGAAAAATAAGACTGCATTGTAAAAATTACCTGGAAGCTCTTGTAGAAAAAGGTAGCTTCTACATACAAAAGCTTCTACATATATGAATACTTTCTAAATGCCAAGTAGAAATCTGTTGTATTTGAGAGAATGGAAACATTAATCATATTTTTTACTTTTACTCTGTTTTCTTGCTGCTTATCAATCTTTAATTTTTTTAACTAAGATACTGAATTTTCTCACTGATGGAACTGTGTGAGTATGTGTGAGTGAGTGAGCAAGAATAAGAGAAAAAAACTGAAGGAGCAGTGAGTTTATGTTGATGGAGAAGAAACAACTCAGAAAGGCAGGGTGAAAATGGTTGTACAACTCAAAGAATGTAATCAGTATCACTGAATTTTACATGTAGAAACAGTTGAATTGGTGTGTATTTTGCTATGTCTATTCTCAAAAACAACAACAAAATAAATAAAATTATAAAATAAGAATAAGAGAAAGATCTACCAGTGTGCTGTGGTGGTTCCTACTTAGAGTTTGTGGTCAGAATGCCACAAAAAGTTCATTCCTCATTCATCCATTGAACTTTTGGGACTCCAGTATCATGCTGTTATGCATAGCATGAGATATTAGGATGTAAAAAGATGGGTTCTGCCATTATTACACAGGGTATTATAAAAAGTGGAGTAAGAGAGATACCAGATACAATGAAATTTCAGAGAAAGTTAAGAGTACAGTTAGAAGAGGCAGAAAGGAGGAGGAAGTTGTCCAATAGAAGGTATTCTTTTTTTTTTTAATTGTTATTTGGGTGAAAGTTTACACAACAAATTCACTTTCCATACAGAAGCTCACATACACATTGTCTCATGACATTGACTACAATTTACCACAATGCAACAGCTCCCCTCCCACTTCTTCCGCATAGTTACCTCTTCCCTGTGTCCTTCCCTCCATGCACTCCTGCCCCCTGAGCTCTCTCCCTTGCATACACAGCCCTTTTACTCTCCCATGATTATTCTCTCCAAGGAGTGTATGTACCTAATGTAAATGTTAAGCTCATATGCCTGTCTTTTATTTGGCTGGAAGCCACAGGAGTGGGTTCAATTCCAGACCTGAAGGGCAGCGAGGGGCCATAGTCTCAGCAGTTCCATCAGGCTCTATCAGACCAGCAAACCTAGTACCTTTATTTATTTATTTAGAATGATTTTGAGTTTTGTTCCACATGGTTCTCCCACTCTATCCATGATCTCCTACATAGATCCCCTTCTGAGTGGTTGACAGTGGTGGCCAGGCACCATGTAGTTCTTCTGGTCTCGTAGTTGTATAGGCTGAGGATCGCATGGTGTACCAATCACTTGGGTTATTGTTTCCATGAATCTTTCGTTTTCTTCATTCTTCTTTGCTCTGGACGAGGAGAGACCCATCATTGCATTTAGATGGCCTCTTGCAAGCTTTTAAGATCCCAGTCACTACTCACCAAAGTAGGATGTGGAACAATGTTTTGTGTAGTATGTTATGCCAGTTGAGCTTGATGTCCCCTGCAACTATGGTCCCAAGCACACAGGTCCAACTGCTCACTCCCTCTGGGTCACTGGTTATAGCCAAAAAGTGACTACAACTCATTGGAAGGTATTCTTGAATCTGGCCATGGAGAAGAGTAGGATTTTAATGAGCAGATAAGTCAGGCAAAGGACACAGTATGATGAACAGAGGAAAGCCCTAGAATACACTGGAAATAGCAGAGTTCTCATGTAGCTGGAGGTCAAGATGCTTGAAGAAGAGCAATGAGAGATCAGCCCCAATGGTAGGTTGCTGTCAAACAGTGGAGGGTGTTGAAGGCTAGATTAAGAAAGCCATAGTGTAATTGGGGGCATTGAGGAGCCACTGAAGTCCAGATGAAAGTAACTGCTCAGTAGGTAGAAGGAAATAGATATGATACTGGGAAAGGGAAGCAGGGAGAAACAGGAATTGTGAGACTTCTTACCACTAGTGCCATTGAGTCAACTCTGACTCATGGCAACCCCATGGGTACCAGAGTAGAAATGTGCTCCATAGGGTTTTCAATGGCTGATTTTTCCAAAAGAGATCTCCAGGCCTTTCTTTTGAGATGCCTCTGGGTAGACCCAGACCTCCAACATTTCACTTGGTAGCTGATCACCTGTTACACCACCAAAGAGCTCCTTATTTTAACTAGATAGGAGAATAAGAAGGCATCAGAAGGAATGGAAAGGAGGAGACATGAAAGAAACTGTATTCTTTGTTGATTGTACATTATTGGTTCTTCCCATTGCTTTCTTCTGAGCCCTTTGATTTTCTGTAATGCTGAGGGGTCTGACCCCTGGGACCTTTGCTCGTTGTTCTGGGGTCAGGGTTGGTAACGTATTGTCTCTCTTCACTATATACCCTTTCCTTATTCTGTTCCACTTTGTCTATTTTTATTATCTCCCCCCCTCCACCCCCGGCCAAACTCTTCTTGTCCTCTTTTTAGCATAGTTCGGGTACAGTTTTCATCTGGTCTGAATTCCTGATGTAGCACACGTTTCAAGCATTCACCCACTCTCCTGAGAAGTGTGTTTGCAGGTGTCTGATCATAAGTACCCATTTGTGGTTCAAACTGTGTGATTGTGATCCATATGACACCTGCTGTGGGGGACAAGGGAGATAGACTGAAGGGGAGAAAGGGAAATGCAAACTACGTGGTAAGGGAATTGGGGAGAGGGAGGCTTAACAGACAGGTGAAAAAATATGGAAAACCAATTAGACTGCCTCAGAATTTTGCAGAAGGCTAGATCCACTAAGTGGTTTTATTCCAATCCTCTGATGACAGTCCCAGAAAACAAGACTGCTAATCCTTGTGTTAAATGGCAGAACTAATTGGTGTGAGAAAGAAGGAGCAAAGTCAGCTTAAATGGGATTAACTGGTATCTTCCAGAAGGTCCCTCTACCTAACATGGTTCAAGACCCTCAGCCTTGCTGAGTCATCTATCTACAACTCAGAACAAGTCTGTATTTGCTTAAGCTGAATTCAGTGTTAAATGACAAAATCAAATTGCAATATCAGTTTCAGTTGTTCATCAAAGACACAGGAAGACCTGTGCTGGCTCCACAGACCTCCTTACCCCTTTCTTTAGGAAGCCTCCACACTCCAGGGAAGCTAAAGCTCTGGGCCTCAGGACTTCAAACCTCCTGACACATAAAATGTGGTTTCTTTAAAGATGAGTCATCCTGATATTTTTTTGTTTGTTTCTAAATTTTATTTATTTTGTTGTTGTTGAAAATATATACAGCAAAACGTATACCAATTCAACAATTTCTGCATTGTGGTAGTTAAGTTTGTGTGTCAACTTGGCTGAGCCTGGTGGAATGGCTGGGCAGCTGGATGTAGTTATTCCCCGTGGTGAGATTGGTAATTAACTCCATGGGGGCATCTATTGGAGCAGATGAGGAGCTGCTTTAGGGATGTGGTCTGCTTCTAGTATGGGAGAAGCAGTTTTGAGGAAGGTCTCCAGCTTTTTGGCATGCTTGAACCCTGCATGTAGCCAAGTTGTTTTTCAGCAGCCTGTCATGCCCTGCCGATCTTGGGACTTTTCTCTGGACTTGAATTAGTGCCTGCCATGTTGTTTGGTGATATTGGGACAGTGCCTTTTCGCTTGGGTTTATCAGCCTCAGCAGCCAGCTGCTACCTGAGTGAAGAAAAGCCTCTAGCTTCGGTGGGCCAGGAGCCAGAGGCATAGCTGAAACCTAAAGTAAGGGGCTTTCATCCAGCCCCTAGAGCCTGGCACTTTGAACTCAGGCTTCTAGCCTCCAAAAATTGTAAGAATAAACTCCTGTTTGTTAAAGTCATCCCATTGTGATATATTCCTGTTACAGTGGCACTGGATAACCAAAACGTACATGTACCATTTAATGACATTGATTACATTCTTCAAGTTGTGTAACCACTCTAACTCTCCTTTTCTGAATTGTTCCTCTCTCATTAACATGAACTTATTGCTACCTAAGGTTTCGATCTTGTCTTTCGAATTGCTGTTGTCAGTTTGATCCTGCATAGATAGTTCTTAAAAGAGCATAATGACCAAGGCAGCTGTTTTTTTTTTTACTGTTAAGTAAAATGTTGTTTGATCAGGGGATATTTATGGTTTAAAGATGATCTCAGGGCAATAGTTGCAGGGGTTCATTCACCCTCCCTGGCTCCAGAAAGTCTATAGTCTGTGAAAAATTCTGTTCTAATTTCCCCCCTTTTGATCATGTTCCTTCCATGAAATCTTTGATCAAAATGTTCAGTAATGGCAGCCGGGCAGCCATCCGGTTCTTCTGGGCTCATGGGAAAGGAGGGAATTGTTAATGGAAGCAATTACCCACACATTCGATTCCTGACTCTCCTTCCTGCTCCAGGTGAAAACAGACCAATTGTTGTGTCTAGGATAGTTGCTTGCAAGCTTTTAAGACCCCAGGCATTATGCAGTGAAATAGGAGGTAGAAGAGACGCACTAAATGCATTATTAGGCCAATTAACTGGAATGTCCCATGAAACTATGACCCTAAATGTCCAAACCAAGGACCAAATCCCATCAGGTGTTTGGTTGTACATAAGCAGCCTCAACACCTGCTCTTTTTTGTGTGGTTTTTGTAAATATATCTATTACAAAACTTTTGCCAATTCAGCTTTTTACAGGTGTACAACTTATTGACAGCAATTACAGTAATTGGCTATGCAATTTTTCCATCATTGTTATCTCCCATTTTCCTTGTCCTTCTTGCTCTTGGTACCCACTAATAAACATTTGTGTCATACATTTCCCTTTTTACAAAAGTGAGATCATATAAGATTTGTCCTTTTGTGATTAGCTTATTTCACTCAGCATAATGTCTTCACATCTCACCATGCTACAGTGTGTGTATCAGGACTTATTTCTCCTTCTGGCTAAATAGTATTCCCTTGTATGTATGTACCCCATTTTGTTTATCTGTTCATCTTTTGATGGGCCAATAGGTTGTTTCCACCTTTTGGCTGTTGTGAATAGTGCTGCACTGAACATTGGTGTACAAGGTGTCTGCTTGAGTCTCTACTTTCAAGACTTTGGGGTATATACCTAGGAGTGGAATTTCTCGGTCATATGGTGGCTCTGTTTTTAGTTTCTTGAGGAACCACCACTCTATTTTCCACAATATCTGCACCGTTTGCATTCCTACCAGCAATAGATAAGGGTTCCTGTTTCCCTTCATTCCTGCCAACATTAGTTATTTAACATTGTTTTTTTTTTCCCTTAGTCTTTAGCCATCTTGTTGTTGTTGTACTGTTATGTGCTGCCAAGTCAGACCTGATGCATAGCGACTCCTCCTTGGGTTTCTGAGGCAGTATCACTACAGAAGTAGATTGCCCAACCTTCCTTCTGACGAGTGGCTGGTGGGTTTGAACTGCCAGCCTTCTGGTTAGCAGTCAGGTGCCTCAGGCACTAAGCTACCAGAGCTGCCTTAGCCGTCCTAGTGGTAGTGAAATGGTATCTCATCATGGTTTTCATTTGCATCTCTCTCATGACTAATGATGCTGAGTGTCTTTTCATGTGTTTGGTGGCCGTTTCAATGTGCTCTTTGGGGAAATGTCTATTCAAGTCCTTTGCCCATTTCATGATTATTTGTCTTTTTGTTGCCAAAGTTTTATATATATTTCAGTTACTAGATTCTTGTTGGATACCTGGTTTCTGAAGATATTCTCCCAGTCGGTAGCTTATCTTTTCAATTTTTCAGTAAGATCTTTTGATGAACAAAGTTTTTATTTTTTATGAGGTCCTATTTATTTATTTTGTTTTTTGCTGTTTGTGCTTGTGTTATTAAATAATCCATTGTTGAAATCTAGGCCTGACACCATTACCTCTGCTTGTTCTTCCAAGAATTTTATGGTTTTAGTTTGCACATTTAGGTCCTTAATCCATGTTGAATTTGTTTCTGTGTGTGGTTGGAGGCATAGATCCTGCTTCATTTTTCTGCTTGCGAAAATCCAATTTTCCCAGCACCGTTTTTTGAAGAGACTCTTCTTTCCTCATCAAATGGACTTAGCACCCTTGTCAAAAATCAGTTGACCACAGATGTATGGGTTTATTACTGGAGTGTCAATTCTATTTTGTTGTTCTATGTGTCTGCCATTTGAACCTTCCTGTAATTTGTTTCCTCTGCCTTGATTTTACTTGAGGCTGGAATAGTCTTATCAGGATGAAAACAAGTCAAAGGAACGAAATCTCTATTAACTGACTTCACATGTCCGAGGGTGGGGTTGAAAAGGAAGAAGTATTGCTTGACATATTTTTTTCCCAGTATATATATTGAGCAAAGTATGTATTTGCTCAGTATGTTTCCTCTTTGACAGTTGTTCAGTGTAACTGCTTATTTCTCTCCTTTCTTATATGTGCAGGTTTATCACTTGCATCTTATTCCTGGTTGTACTCAGATCATCCCAATTGGCCCAGAAATTTAGAAAGTAGCTGCAGGGAGGCAAACAATTTCCTTTTTCTTTCCTCTGATAACTAAGAGAGACGTGGTAAGAAAATTGATCTCAATTTAACAATATAATTATCTAGAGGGTTAAAATTTGGCCTGAGTAAGCAATCTTATTGTTTTTCTTTTTTCCTTTTTTAATTGTGAAGGTATTACCTGTGTGTTGTAGGAAAATACAAATACACTTGATAATACATTCATAATCTCCTGTAATTTTACTATCCAGAGATAATGTCCATTTTTTTTTTCTCCAGTGCACATTGTTTTATATATTTCAGCCCATATTCCATATAAAAATATGCCAAATACTTAAAAGTTACGTTCATGACTTCACAAATATTCCTTATGTGGATGTATCTAATTTACTAAACATTCTCCTATTATTACTACATATTTAGATTGTTTACAGTGCTTTATTATCATAAATTATGTCCTGGTGAAAATCTTTGTGAACAAACCATGTTTGGGCTTTAGATGCAGTTTTTCTTTCTAAGCTAGTAATGAGTATAGAGCCTTTCCCATTGAGTTGGGTGGGTGGCCTATGTGGAGGCAGACCATTCTAGGGTGCTACCTCTTAAGAGCCACATTCTGATTAAAATCCTGTTTTGAATTGAATTGTGCCCCCTAAAAATATGTGTTGTGAATCCTAACCTCTATGCCTGTGGTTGTAGCCCTGATGGTGCAATGGCTAAGTGCTTGGCTGCTGACTGAAAGGTTGGCAGTTTGAACCCAACAGCTACTCCTCAGGAAAGATGAGTCAGTCTGCTTCCAGGAAGAGATTAGAGTCTTGGAAACCCTATGCGGCAGTTTTACTCTGTGCTATAGGGTCACTAGAGTTGGAATCAACTCTGTAGCAACAGATGTGTCTGTATATGCCTGTTTATAATCCTGTTTGGGATTGGGTGGTGGTTGTTAGGTTAACAAGGCAGGGTAAGTGTAGAGTGTCTCTTGAGTCAGTCTCTTACAAGGTATAAGAGGAGCAGATTAAACAAGCAGAGGTGAGGGAAGATAGATGCCAAGCCACATGGAGATCTCCAAAGAACCAACAGCTGAAGAGACAAGGACCCCAGAGCTACAGAGAAGGCCTCCCCCTAGAGCCCACACCCTGAATTCAGACTTCTAGCCTCCTAAGCTGTGAGAAAATAAATTTTTATTTGTTGAAGCCACTCACTTGTGGTATTTCTGTTATAGCAGCACTAAAGAAATAACACAAACCCCACTACCCAGTGTCTGATGTGTAGGTTCTCACATCCAGAAATGGAATATTCTTGGAATATCCATAGATGATCAGGCCTTTAGGGCTGTCTGGGTGCTCACTAGATTAGCGCAGGTTTCTGAATAAGCCATCATAATAGCTAATAATGAAAGAATTGGGAAAATTCCTTTCCACTAGCAGAAATATCCACATCTACTTTTTGAGAAGATTCCTTTTTCCTTTTTGGGGCTGGGACACTTAGGAACCTCTATCTGAGGGTTACCTAGCCAATAAGGAATTAACACAAAAGAAAGTGGATGAAAATGAGGACTGTATCATGCCAGGCCATGATGAGTGCTGCTGAAATATCCTTGCTGTCAACAAGGAACACATTTCTGTTTCTCTCTCTTGTGGCAGGAGAGGAAGAATAATTTGGAAGTTTGCTTCTCTCTTCCATACTTTCTTTTCAACCCTTTAGTTGATAGCTTTTCTCCTTTGATATATCATTTTTAAGGTCACCAAACTGACTTTGTGCATCTGGGAAACCTGCTTTCTCCCAAGAGATGTTCATATCATCACCTGGTTTTTCTCATTATGATGAGCTATGAACAACCTGCATGGAAACACCTTGGCTGTTTGTTAGTAATGCAAATCCCTGAGTCCCACTGTAGACTTACTCAGTGGAATCTCTGGTGTGGGCTCCCAGATCAGGTTGTTTGACAGACTCTCCATGTGATTGTATGTATCCTTAAAGAAAAGAACCAAGATGAGGTAGGATAATGTATAGTGGTTAAGGAGTTCCGACTCCAGAGCCACAATGCCTAGCTTTGGATCCTGGCTCTCCCACTTACTGTCTGCAACACTTTGAATAATTTGTTTGATCTCCCCATGACTCAGTTTCCTCACCTGTTAACTGTGGGTAATGATATACCCACATCATAGGACTCATGTGAAGATTAAAGGAGTCAGTACAGATGTAAGTACTTAGAATAGAGCCTATAATGGAGTTAACAGTTAATATATGTTAATTACAGAAACGTAGCATTAGTCCAACTCTATTGATGGCATCCTGCACAGACCTTGAGGAGATTTGGTGGCACAGTAGTTAAGTACTCAGCTGCTAAGTGAAAGATTGGGAATTTGAACCCATCCAGCAGCCCTGGGGGAGAAAAACTGGCAGGCTGCTCTGGTCGAGATTATAGCCTAGGAGTCTGCTCTGGTCAAGATTATAGCCTAGGAGTCTGCTCTGGTCGAGATTATAGCCTAGGAAACTGGGGCCAGCTCTGCTTTGTCACATGGGGTCACAGTGAGTCTAACTCAACTCAGTGACACCCAACAACAACAATAATCTTTCTTTTAACCATCTTTCTCTGTTTCCTGTTCTTTCCAAATGTTAATTTACTCCCTATCCTCATTGAACTGATAACAGCTGGATGATACCATGATAAAAGAGCTGCTTGCTCTCTCCTGAAGTTATTGTGTCATCACTACTGTAAAAGTCCATTGGTATCTGTTCATAGCTATCAGTAATCCATCCCCTCAATTTCTTCTGAATTTGGGTTTTTGCTTCCTGCTTTCTAGCAGATGAAAGAGAGATTCAAAGGTTGCTTCCTTCTGAGAGAAGAGGCTATACATTCTCGTGCTTGATGGCTCCGACTTTGGGCGAGGGATTTTGGTTGAATAGCCAAATTGTTTATGAATCGTGCCCTTCATCAGAAGGGGAAACCAGCATGTTTTGAGAGTATGCTTTATAAGCCATAAAATGTTACAAAAGTGAGAGCTTTGGTGATTTAGCTGGATTTCCCAGTGCATGGACAGACGCAGAAGGCCAGGAGGGGTCAGCCCTATGACTGACAAGGAAGTGAGGCGCAGGCCCTTTTCAGAGGGAAACCTTTCCAGATGGTTTCACTGCTTATTGAATTTCTGAGCAGTCCTCACCAACTCTCCTAGGCATCTCAGCCTTTAAAACTCAGGTGTTCTTTTAATCTCTTGTCACCATGAACTGGTGTTTCCTCGGGGCAGTTCAAGTTCTCAGTGAAGACCAGGGAGCCGCCAACTGTAATGAGGAAACTTCAGATTCTCACTATTTCAAAACGAAGATGTTGAACTTTAATGTCCCAGATCATTGATTTCAGAGAGTTTTGTAAGCTAAAGCAGTCTCTAAAAGGAAGCAGAGCTCAGGTCAGCATGAATTTCTTTTGGATTGTTGGTCCTGGAGAGGCTGCAGGTTGGAGCATGGTTTCTTAAGTGCCACACTTACTCTTTGTTGTTGTTGTTATATGCCATTGAGTCGGACTCGACTCGTAGTGACCCCTCCTTGAGTTTCCGAGGCAGTATCACTACAGAAGTAGATTGCCCAACCTTCCTTCCAAGGAGTGGCTGGTGGGTTTGAACCAGCAGCCTTCTGGTTAGCAGTCAAGTGCCTTAGACACTATGCTACAGGAAAAGGCCGACATTCATGCTGTTTGAGCAAGCATTACAACAAGGATATATTCCTTGTATTTAGTACATGGACTTGACTGTTTGTCCTGCCAGAGGAGCAAAATTGTACTGAAATGCTGACACCCAGTTCAAGAGTAGTGCTGGTCATTTGCAAGTAGGTTGCAATGTAAAACCCAAAACCAAGAAACCAAACCAGGATGTCAGGTTGATTCCAACTTACAGTATCCCCCTGTGTCAGCGTAGCATAGGCTTTTCAAGGCTGTGAGCTTTTGGAAATAGTATCAAACCTTTCTTCCAAGGCACCCCTGAGTGAGTTCAACTGCTAGTCTTTTGGTGAGTAGTCAAGTACTTAACCAATTGTGCCACCCAGGGACTCCTATATTGCAATGTAAACATGAATGATTGAGAAACCAAGAATATGTAACAGTTTAGAAAGTCCTTTTACATTCATTTATCACATATCTTTGAAATAAAAGTACCAAAAGTTAGGCAGCATTTTGCATAGTGCCTAGGTCTTGACTGCTAACCATAAGGTTCGTGGTTCAAACCCACCAGCCACTCCTCGGAAGGAAGGTTGGGTAATCTACTTCCGCGTGATACTGCCTCAGAAACCCAAGGAGGGGTCGCTGTGAGTCAGGTCTGACTCAACAGCACATAACAACAACAACAACAACAACAACAAAAGCACATTGGCCAATGTAAGGATCTTCTGTGGTATTGCCATTTTACTTCCTTGTCTATTCTGATCATCTGTTGCAGCCTCCAGTCTGTCTTTCCTAATTGTTATAGGGATGGATCAGATGTCTGCCCCTGACCAAAAGCAGATCCTGTCAAGTCAGTTCCTACTTGTGACCACTCCATGTGTGTCAGAGTCAAATTGTGCTCCAGAGGGTTTTCAAGGCTGTGACTTTAGGAAGCAGATTGCCAGACCTTTCTTCCATCTGAGTGGGTTCAAAATGCCAGCCTTAGTCATTAGTCAAGTGCTTAACCCTTTGCACAACCCATAATTTTAAATGCATAGGACATACCATGCTCATGGACATAGAAATTACATTAAAAGTTTTCTGTATGCTTTCTGGCTGGCTCATGAAAGTCCTCTAGATCTCCTCCTATTGCTCAGTGCAAATCTCCTAACTCACATGCTTCCCTCCATTCACATCTCCTTTTGGTTTTGCAACTCTGGTGCAGTGAATTACATAATATGGCCCTTCTAGCCATAGTCTTTATAACTCCTTCCAAGTAACTGATTAGGACCTATGCAAATGAAATGCTCGTAGCCAACCAGTGGAATGAAGTTGCTTGCTAATAATACAGATAAGGTGCATTGTACCTTTGTGGTGGTGGGACAATGCAATAAGCCATGTGGAACCCTAACAAGGGAATTGTTCAGTTTTGCTATCCTATGAGGGCTTAAAATTGGAGCTCTGGTGGTGTAGTTGCATAAGGCATTTGACTGCTAATCAGAAGGCTGGCGGTTTA
This sequence comes from Orycteropus afer afer, assembly GCF_000298275.1. Taxonomy (NCBI): domain Eukaryota; kingdom Metazoa; phylum Chordata; class Mammalia; order Tubulidentata; family Orycteropodidae; genus Orycteropus; species Orycteropus afer. The sequence continues at coordinate 2,086,577 of NW_006921672.1, forward strand.
AACCCACCAGCCACTCCTCAAAAGAAAGGTTGGGCACTCTACTTCTGTAGGGATACTGCCCCAGAAACCCAAGGAGGGGTTTCTATGAGTTGGATCCAACTTGATTGCAAACACAACAAGAACAACATTAAACATAATTGTGAGTGTTGCCTATGAGTTCTGTGTGGCCATTACAATGAATGATCAAACCCAACAGAGAATTAGAAGGCCATGAGAGGGACGGGTAGTGTCAGATTTGGTAAAAAGATTGGAAAGAGGAGGCATATTTGACCTCTACCACATAGAAATTGGCCTTGGGCTGCTGCTAATGGTGATTCTACCCCCTCACGAAGTTAAAGGAGGCCAGACACCCCTGCCACACCATTTTTATGCATCTTATTCCTTCATTTTGTTGTTGTTAATGGCTCTATTTATTTACCCAGTGTTGAACATTTGCCTTGCTAAAAATGTCATCATATCATCACTGAATGCTGTGTATGGTAATTATACTTTACAACCCTTGATAAGCAACATGGTGTCTCTGGGATCAAGCCTTATCTCCCGTATTGTCTGAGGAGGGTTATCAGATACTAAACAGTAAATGAATTTGTCAGAAACTAAAACAAAAAAAAAGGTACTGTCCAGTGAACTGTGACTCATGGTAAACCCCATGTGTGTCAGAATGCAGCTGTGCTCCATATGATTTTCAGTGGCTGATTTTCTTTTTTTAAATTGTGCCTTGGGTACAGATTTATAAAGCAAATTTGTTTACATTCAACAGTTCATGTAAATTTGATTTCACAGCCCCAATTACTATCCCCAATAATAAAAAACTCTCCTCTCCTTCCCTCCTTGTGACTGCCCCCTCCCTATGCCCTTCTTAACTGTGCACTCCTGTCTGTCCAGCTTTCCCTCTATGTGAATGCTGCCCCTTTGGTGTCTCATGGCTTCTTGATCTAAGGGGTGCATCTCCCTAGAGTGAGTGGGTGAGGGGCATGCATGTAGATCTTTCTACTGTTTGGCTGAAAGCCAGTCCATGGAAGTGAGTCCACTTCTAGTCCTGAAGGGTAACCCGGGGCCATAGTCTTGGGGGTTCCTCTGGTATTTACCTGACTATTAATTCCGGGGACAGAGCGAGGAGTCAGCCACAGGGATCCAGGCAAGGGGAGGGAACCCAAGCCACACCCCACAAGCAGCAAGGCAGGAAAGTGGGGGAAAGGACAGAAAAAAGCCAGGGGGACTGGGACAGAGAGAGGAGGCAGCAGTAGGGATCTAGGTAAGGAGAGGTTGGAGAGGTTTCAGACAGCTAAAGGAGACAAACTTGTCTGTCAGTTTGGTCCTACCGTGGTGATGTGTTGCTGTGAGTCTTGAGGCTGTGCCACTGGTGTTTCACACCCAGTGGGGTGCACCTGTTGCACAGGTATCAGCCCGGCTTGCAGACTGAGACAGACTAGGAAGAAGGAAGAGGCCATCCACTTCTCAAAGAATTGGCCAGGGAAAACCTTATGAATAGCAGAGAAACACTGTCTGATACATTACTGTACAACTTTATGAATAGTCCAGAAACATTCTCCAATACAGAGGAAGAGGGTGAGTCACTTAGTTTAGAAGACTCAAATAGGACTAGAGAAGAGCTGCATCATCAGAGTAAAACCCGCCTTACTGATATGGATAAGGTAAAACTTTTGAGACCTCCATTTGCTGACGTGGCATGACTCAAATTGAAGAGAGACAGCTGCAAACATCCACTAATAGTCAGAACATGGAACATACAGTGTATCAATTTAGGAAAATTGGAAGTTGTCAGAAATGAAATGGAATACATAAAGATTGATATCCTAGGCGTTAGTGGGCTGAAATGGACTGGTTTTGGCCATTTTGAATCAGACAACCATATTAACTACTCTGCCAGAAATGATAAATTTAAGAGGAATGGTGTGGCATTCATCATCAAAAGGATGTTTCAAGATCTGTCCTGAAGTATGATGCTGTCAGTGATAGGATAATATCCATGCGCCTACAAGGAAGACCCGTTAATCCTACTATTTCCAAATTTATGCACCAGCCATCAAAGCCAAAGATAAGGAAATTGAAGATTTTTATCAACTTCTGCAGTCTGAAATTGACCGAACATGCAATCGGGATGTGTTAATTATCACTGGTGACTGGAATGTGAAAGTTAGAAACAAAGAAGAATCACTGGTAATTGGAAAATTTGGCCTTGTGACAGAAATAATGCTGGAGATCTCATGATACAATTTTGCAAGATCAATGACTTATTCATTGCAAATACCTTTTTTCAATAACACAAATGGCAGCTGTACACGTGGACTTCACCAGATGGAACACACAGGAATCAGATTGACTACATCTGTGGCAAGAGGCAGTGGAAAAGCTTAATATCTTCAGCCAAAACCAGGCCAGGAGCTGATTGTGGAACAGACCATCAACTGCTCATAGGCAAGTTCAACTTGAAGTTAAAGACAATTAAAACATGTCCATGAGAGCCAAAATATGATCTTGAATATATCCCTTCTGAATTTAGAGACCATCTAAAGAATAGATTTGATGCATTGAACACAAATGACCAAAAACTGGAAGAATTGTGGGATGGCATCAAGAACATCATCCATGAAGAAAGCAGGAATTCCCAAACACTTGATTGTACTCATAAGGAACCTGTACATTGACCAGAAGGCTGTCATTCGAACAGAACAACAGGCCACTGCATGGTTTAAAATCAAGAAGGGAGTGCATCAGGATTGTATCCTTTCCCCATACTTATTCAATCTATATGCTGAGCAAATAATCTGAGAAGCTGGACTATATGAAGAAAAACGTGGCATCAGAGTTGGAGGAAGAATCATTAACAACCTGCAGTATGGTGACGACACAATTTTGCTTGCTGAAAGTGAGGATGACTTGAATTACTTACTGATGAAGATTGAAGAATACAGTCTGCAGTATGGATTACATCTCAATATAAAGAAAACAAAAATCCTCACAACTGGACCAATAAGCAGCATCGTGATAAATGTAGAAAAGATTGAGGTTACCAAAGAATTCACATTGCTTGGTTCTACAATTGACACCAATGGAAGCAGCAGTCAGGACATTAGATGATGTATAGCACTGGGCAAGTCAGCTGCAAAGGAACTCTTTCAAGTGCTGAGGAACAAGGATGTCTCCTTGAGGACTAGGGTTCGTTCGCCTGACACAAGCCATGATATTTTCAGTTGCCTCATACGCATGTGAGAGCTGGACAATGAATAAGGAAGACCAAAGAAGAGTTGATGCTTTTGAGTTGTGGTGCTGGTGAAGAATGCTGAAAGTACCATGGACTGCTGAAAAACTCACAGATCTGTCCTGGAGGAAGTACAGCCAGAATGCTCCTTGGAAGTGAGGATGGCCAGACTTCATCTCACCTCCTTTGGTCATGTTGTCAGAAGGGACCATTCCCTGGAGAAGGATATCATGCGTGGTAAGGTGGAGGGTTGACAAAGGGAAAGCCCCTAAACAAGATAGATTGACATGGTGGCTGCGATGATGGGTTCAAGTATAGCAAGGATTATGGAGCTGGTGTGGGATCAGGTAGTGTTTTGTTCTGCTGTGCATAGGGTCACTGTGAGTTAGAAATGAGTTGACAGCACCTAAAAGTAACAACAACAGTAATTCTGGTCATTTTTGTGTTTTTGAATTTTGTTCTACATTTTTCCTCCCACTGTGTCCAGGCTCTCCAGTTTTGATCCCTTCACAAGTGGTTGGCATTGGTATCCAGGTACCATCTAGTTCTGGTCTCAGGGTCCATCTTATCCTTTGACTAATTGTTTCCAGATGCCTTTGTTTTCTTCATTCTTCTGGCTTCAAACGAGAGGAGACCAATAGTTGTATGTTAGATGGCCGCCAAAAGCTTTTAAGACCACAGTTGCTACTCACCAAAATAGGTTGTAGAACAAGATTTTTATGTACCATGTTGTGCCAGTTGAGTACGATGTCCCCTGAGACTATGGTCTCGAGTCTGCAGGCCCAGTGATTCTCTCTCTCAAGGTGTTTGGTTGTCTCTGAGAATTTACTTCAACTCTGTCTTTTATTGCTTCTGTAATGTATGTGGCTAATTTTGTAGCACCAGTGCATATGTAAGATTATCTTTAGCCAAATCTATCCTTGGTTTAGGGTATATTCCTGTTTGCCTACTGCCACCTGATTTTCTCACCCGTCTATGCATTTATCTGTAGCCTGATGTTTGTTGTTAGTGGTAATGCAGTATTGTGCATGGAATAGTATTTTTCTGTGGCTGATTTTTTTAAAGTACATCATTAGGCCTTTCTTCTGAAGGACCAATAGGTGGACTTTAACCACTGGTCTTTAGGTTAGTAGCTAATTGCATTAACCATTTGCACCACCCAAGGACTTCATCACAAAGAAGGAGCTCAGTAAAATGTCATTCCTTCCTACTCCTTATCTCATCTTCTTCCACTAGAGTATACCAAGTTTTGACTGATTTTTGTGTCTTTGTCACTGGACTCTATGCTTAAATACAATGATAATAGAGATCAAAATCTATATTTTCAAGAACTCTCCCGTCTAGTCAAGGGACAGCCATGTATAAATTGAAAGCACAGTGTGAGTACTAGCATAGAGGAATGCCCAGGGAACACAGGGGCAGGGCATGTGATGCCACTGGAGAGTGGGAGATAAAGGGAGTGCAGGAGGGGAAGGCTTCTTAGCACGGGGTCATTTGACCTGAATCTTAAAGGATGAGAATGTGATCTCTTCTTGGGCAAGTAGGGAAAGACATTCCAAGCAGTGAAACCACAAGAAAAGACATGTTAGTGGAACTGCAAGGAGCTCCATGGGACTGGACAAAGATTTGGCCACTGTATAGAGAGGAGTGTCAAGAAATCACTGAATCGGTCTCACTGCCCAGTATCTTTTCTTTAAAAGACCTTTACCCTTTGCTGCGGAGTTGATTCCAAATCATGGCAACCCCATGTATCAGAGAGTAGAACTGGTCTATAGGGTTTTCTTGGCTATAATTTTTATGGATTGTCAGGCTTTTATTCTACAGTGCGGCTGGTGGTTTCCAATGGCTAACTTTTAGGTTACTTGTTCTTGTTGTTAGGTGCATTTGGTCAGCTCTGAGTTAAAGTGACCCTGTATACAACAGAATGAAAGGCTAGTAGTCAAATGCAAACCCAGGGCCCTTAAAAGCACCTTAGAGAGATTTAACCTTGGTCAACCAACTAACTCATGAACCATCTTTTAAAATACCATGTCATAGGTGCTGTGACATGTTTGAGTTTTTGGCATCAAGGACCTTGCTTCTACTTAGGAAACAATAGTAATCAGTTGTGAAACAATGAACCGTGTATCCATGCATAATTAAGTATTTAGACTAAATTGGAATCTAACTAGCTTCTCTGAAAGTCCAGAGTGGTGACTTCAGCAGTAGAGACTTCAATTTACTAGAAGAATTGAGATGTGAAATGGGAGTATATAGAACGTATAGGATTTGATTAGAGGGAGGTGATGGTATTGTTAGTTGTCGTCAAGTTGGTTCTGACTCATGGTGATCCCATGTGTGCAGAATATAACCTGCTCCATAGGATTTTCAAGGCTGAGAATTTGCAGAAGCAGAATGCCATGTCTGTCTTCTGAGGTGCTTCTGGGTGAGTTTGAACTGCCAACCTTGTGGCTGGTAGTTGAACACTTAACCATTTGTGCCTCATAGAACTTCCCTAGAGGGAGGTAGAGAGAGAAAAAAATAAAAGTAAGGGCACAGAAATAGGAATGAACACATTTTGTTACCAAGGGTACTGAAATGAAGCTGAATAATGTACATCCATTCATTCTGCTAATTGTACTGAAGGACTGAAATATGACAAGCACTGAGGAGAAAATAGTGTACAAAACTGGAAGCATGGTCCTATCTTTACTCATCCATCCATCCATTCAATAAATAGTTGTTGAGTGTCTCATCTGTGCCAGGCTACCTATGCCAGGAAACACAGGTCTGCAGTAACCTAATCCTGATCCCTTGTTGTACACTAAATTGTGTTGTGGACCACTGATCTGTGTTGATTCCCAGTCCTGGCTCTTCCTTGTCTGCCTGACTCACATGTCATTTGTAATGTGCAACTGACCCTGGAGCTGGGAATTTTATCTAAGGAATTGTTATGAAAACTAAAGTATATGGCAGTGAGAACCTGGATTAGAATTGTAGTAATTGCATTGGACAAGGAACATTGCAAAGCAAAGAAATCACTCAAATTAGATCATTGATAATATATTGGGAATGATTAAAATCCAAACCAAATTCATTGCTACCAAATTGATTCTGACTCATAACTATGCTATTGGACAGAAGAGAACTGCCCCCATAGGCTTTCCAAGGCTTTATTTGAGCAGACTGCCCCATCTTTCTGCACAGAGTGGCTGGTGGGTTTGAACAATGACCTTTTGGTTAGAAGATGAGAACTTAACCACTGCATTACCACAGCTCCTTTGGGGATGATAGAGATCCATAATAAGTGAGATGCTTGCAGTTTTTCCTGTCTGGTTAAAGGAAGCATGTTAATACAGAAGTCAAATAGCGGGGGTTGAGGGGAGAGGAGAAGCTAAATGTGTTGGTGAAATATTATAGAAGCTAAATCTAGTGTCTCAGTAGCAAGGACACTGCAGATTATGGACAATCAGTCTGTACAAATTCAGTAAAAGATGACAGATTTTTTGTGTATTTTTATTCCCTGGTTAATGACTGATTCTGTTGTTTGGGCTCCAAGACTTAGTGGTAGTATGATGGTTATTTCTCCTGTATATCATGAAATGTCATGGATTGAATAATGTCCCCCTAAAATATATGTCTGGTAGTGTAGTGCCTAAGGCATGTGACTGCTAACCAGAAGACTGGTGGTTCAAACCCAGCAGCCACTCCTCAGTGATACCTCCTCAGAAACCCAAGGAGGAGTCACTATGAGTCAGGTCCAACTTGACAGCATATAACAACAACAACAATAAAATACATGTCAACTTAGCTGGACCATGATTGTCAGTGATTTGACAGTTATGTAATCATGTAATTCTGCATTTATGTAATGATGTAATCATCATCCCCCATGATGTGATCTGATGTGATCAGCCAATCAATTGTAAGGGGATTAGGATGGGATGCAACACCCTTACTCAGACCACAGACCTGATCTGATATAAGGGAAGTTTTCCTTGGGTGTGACCTGTATCCTGTTTTATCCTGTAAGACATAAAAGGATAGAGACGTGAGCAGAAAAGAGGGGACCTCAGACCCATTCAGTACCACCAAGAAAGAAGAGCTGGAAGTGGAGCGTGTCCTTGGGACCCAGGGTCTCTGTGCTGAGAACCTCCTAGAGATGAGGAAGAGAGGTGCCAAGCAACATGAAGATCACCTAGGAGCAGAAGCTTAAAGAGCCAAGGGCCTTCCTCTAGAGCCAAACAAGACTGAAATACTTCCCCTAAGAGCCAGCACCCTGAATTCAGACTTCTAGCCTCCTCAACTGTGAGGAAATAAATTTCTGTTTCTTAAAGTCATCCACTTGCAGTATTTCTGTTACACCATCAGTAGATAACTAAAGCATAAGGATTACAGTGCCCTGTTATTTTACAAATAATAAAATTTTAAAAATTCCATAAATACATGTCAAAGTCAAGGCAGACTGAAACCACTGGAGGCTTCTGTAGGTTTGCACAAATGTGATCATAGTGGGACGTTGCACAAGGCTGAGATATCTGCAGTTGGAGTAGACTAAAAGGTAGGTTTAGCTAATCTCTGTGAACATCTGGTAGTGGGCTTGACATACCATTTTGTTCCTTATCATATGCCTACCTTTGACATTTGGGTTAGGGGATAATTTTATAAACATACAGAGTAAGTGAGAGAAAGAGGAAGAGATAGAGGAAGAGAGTGGTAGATATTTACATACTAAATAGATAAAAGATAGTATATTCCATGATTAGTCCCTGATACTCAGGTGTTTTGCAGTATTTTGAAAGTATTACACCAGACGTTTGAATTTGTATGAAATCATATCATGATAATTCTGTTGGTAAATTTTCAGAATTCTCAAAGCCAGAAAGAGATCACCTATTTCAGTGTTGTGTGTGTGTAGTTAAAATATATACAAGAAAATATTCAACAATTCAACAAGTTCTGTGTGTATAATTTAGTGACGTTGGTTACATTCTTCATGCTGTGCAACCATTATCACTATCCTTTTCCATATTAGGAGCTCTGGTGGCGCAGTGCCTAAGGCATTTGACTGCTGACCAGAAGGCTGGCGGTTCAAACCCACCAGCCACTCCTCACAAGCAAGGTTGGGCAGTCTACTTCCATAGTGATACTGCCTCGGAAACCTAAGGAGGAGTCGCTATGAGTTGGATCTGACTCAGTGGCAGTGAGTTTGGTTTGGTTTTGGTTTTCCACATTATTCCAAGGGCTGTATGCTTTTTACTTGACATTTGGTCCTCATGCCACACCTACTGATAGGTGCTCTTTGAAGCTGAGAGGATGCAGCTTTTGTAAACTTCAGCTAGACCAGAGTTATCCAGAGACATCAGCCTGGTCATTTTCTTCGAAGTTTAGTAGGTGGAAATAATTAATGGATTGGTTTATTGACATGCATTGAGGCATTCTTCCTTTTTTGGTTTCAATTCCCACCTTCAATAAAGTAGTTTGAGATTTTATCTGAAGTACCAGTAATTACATGGGGCAAGAAAAATTGCTGCCCAAATGCAATCTGATTGTTCTAAATACCATTGTTAGGTTACATTTTAAACCTGAGACAGAACACACAAGGGCTTAATACCTACATAGTGGTTTATGTCTTCCTGTGGGTTCCCAAGAATGAGTCATCCTAATTGACTAGCCTTAATTCTGAGAAAGCAAAATATTGAAGAGAAAAGACTGGTGGCAGCTTAGTCGAGCACAGTGCTGTGCTGAGTCTGAGGAATGGGTGAGAGCAGAATGAACATATGGGATCTAGACCTGGGTTGAAATCACCATGGACTAGCTGGTTGGCTAAATTATCCAAATGTCTGAATTTGAGATTCTCATGTATAAAATAGAGCGTGAAAAATAATACCCATCTTGTGTGCTATACTTGGTATGAAAAATTTGATATAAAGCTGCCCCCTCATTCCAGTCTAACACCAGTGATACAATTTGTTAGTCATTCATTAAGTGGAAATGGTTGCTATTTTTGTCATTTTAATTATCATTTGATGCAAATAAATATCCACTGAAGCATATCTTGTTATGATCTTAATTTTATAAATGAAGAGGCTGAAGCTCAAGAGAAAATGTGTTTGGCTCAAAATCAGGGCACCAGGGTAGGAAGTCTTGAACCCTAACTTCACCACTTGTCAGTTTCATGACAGTCTCAGTCAGCTAGTGCTACTATAACAGAAATATCACAAATGGTGGCTTTAACAAACAGAAGTTTATTTAACAAACAGAAGGAGAACAGTGTAGCAAAAACAGAAGTATATCCAAAATGTTGGGAAACTTAATATGTGTTAAAAGTAGCATTTATTTTGGTGGGGAACGACGATTTGTTTCATCAGTAATGCTTTTAATTCACTTTTGTTCTGGAAAAAATTTTAGTCCTTGTATTATAGTAAATACAAATATTCTCTTATATAAAAGATAAAATTGTAAAAATTGTAACAATAAAAACCTTTTTTAAAACATTTAGGAAAATATTAATATAACCTGCTGGTTGGTGATTCTGTCAAACAAGACAGGAAACCCAGAAATCCAATGAAGAAAAATATCAATAAATTCTACTACATAAAAATTAAAAAGCCTTAAATCTCAAAATATCAAAAGTAAGAATAAAATCTAGATAATAATAGGTTAGGAGAAAATATTTATAGCACACTAGATAAAGGGTTAATATCCCTACAATTCAAAGAACAGAAATATATATATAACAGAGAAAAAGTGTGAAGAATATCATCGGAAGAGAAATGCCAATAACCGGTGAGTGTTCAAGAAGATCTTTGCCTCAGCAGTCATCAGAAAATGCGAATTAAAACAATGAGAAAGCATTGCCCCAGTTAGAGTAAGGAAGAAAGATGGCACAGTGGCTAAGTCCTTAGATGCTAACTGAAAGATCACTAGTTCAGAACCCCCACTCTACGTGAGAAAATACAGCATTCTGCTTCCATAAAGATTACAGCCTTGGAAACACTGTGGGGCAGTTCTACTCTGTCCTATAGGGTTGCTATGAGACAGAATTAACTCAACAGCAACAAGTTTGGTTTTGGTTTTTTACTATGGAGATTGAAGGGAAGTGGACACATCTTATATAATTGATTGTTTTTGTTGTTGTGTGCTATCGAGTCGGACCTGACTCATAGCGACCCCTCCTTGGGTTTCCGAGGCGATATCACTACAGAAGTAGATTGCCCAACCTTCTTTCCGAGGAGTGGCAGGTGAGTTTGAACCACCAGCCTTCTGGTTAGCAGTCAAGTGCCTTACGCACTACACCACCATGTAATTGATAGGAGTGTTTATTTTCAAGATACTACCAGTGTCTTCTTAGGTAAACTAGCAGCATCTACTAAAATAAAGCATGTGCATAACCTTGACTCAACAATGCTACCTTTAGAAATCACTGAATGAAACTAAAGCATTAGTTGTTGTTGTTGTTATGTGCCATCGAGTCGGCTCTGACTCATAGGGACCCTATGTACAACAGAACAAAACACTGCCTGGTCCAGTGCCAGCCCCACAATCCTTGCTATACCTGAGTCCATCTTTGCAGCCACTTTGTCAAGCCATCTCACTGAGGGCCTTCCTCTTATTCATTGCTCCTACACTTTACCAACCAGGATATCCTTCTTCAGGGATGTTTTTCTGACAACATTGACCAAAGCAGGTGAGACAAAGTCTGGCCATTCTCAATTGCAAGAAGCTTTCCGACTGCACTCCTTCAGGACAGGTGGGTTGGTTCTTCTGGTAGTCCATTGTACTTTCAGTATTCTTGGCCAACACCACAACTAACTCAAAAGCATCAGCTCTTCTTTGGTCTTCCTTATTCATTGTCCAGCTTTCACATGCATGTGAGGCAATTGAAAATACCATGGCTTGGGTTAGGTGCACCTTAGCCTTCAGAGAGACATCTTCACTCTTCAGCACATTAAAGAGGTCTTTTACAACACATTTGCCCAGTGCAATACGTTGTCTGATTTCTTGAATGCTGCTTCCAGTGGTGTTGATTATTGTTGTTGTTGTTATGTGCATCGAACCCGACTCATAGTGACCCCTCCTTGAGTTTCTGAGGCAGTATCACTATGGAAGTAGATTGCCTAACCTTCCTTCCGAGGAGTGGCTGTGGAATCAATAATATGAAATCTTTTTCTCCATTTATCATGTTGCTACTTTATTGGTCCAGTTGTGAGAATTTTCATTTTCTTTATATTGAGGTGTAATCCATACTACAGACTGTAATCTTACATCTTCATCAGTAAGTGCTTCAAGTCATCTTCACTTTGAGCAAGCAAGGTTGTGTCATCTGCATATCAAAGATTGTTAACGAGTCTTCCTCCAGTCCTGATGCCACATTCTTCTTCATATGGTCCAGTTTCTCAGATTATTGGCTCAGCATACAGATTGAATAAGTATGGTGAAAGGACGCAACCCTGATGCACTCCCTTCCTGATTTTAAACTGTGCAGTATCCTCATGTTCTGTTCAAACAGCAGCCTCCTGGTCTACGTACAGGTTTCTCATGAACACAATTAAGTGTTATCTATAATTTGTTATGATCCATACAATCAAATGCTTTTGCATAGTCAATAAAACACAAGTAAACATCTTTCTGATATTCTTTACATTCAGCCAAGATCCATCTGACATGAGCACTGATAGCTCATTCCTCATCCTCTTCTGAATCCAGCTTGCATTTTGGAACTTCCCTGTCAATATGCCACTGCAACTGTTTTTGAATTATCATCAGCAAAATTTTACTTGTGCATGATATTAATGATACTGTTCTGTAATTTCCACATTCTGTGGGATCAACTTTCTTTGGAATGGGTACAAATATGGATATCTTCAGTCAGTTGGCCAGGTAGCTGTCTTCCAAATTTCTTCACATAGACGAGTAAGTGCCTCAGCACAGCATCCATTTGTTGAAACATCTCAATGGGTATTCCATCAATTCTTGAAGCCTTATTTTTCACCAATTCTTTCAGTGCAGCTTCAACTTCTTCCCTCAGTGCCATTGGTTCTTGATTATATCCCACCTCCTGAAATAGATGAACATCAACCAATTCTTTTTAGTACAGTAACTCTAAGTATTTTTTCCATCATCTTTTGATGTTTCTTGTATCATTCATTATTTTGCCTATAAACTCTATCGATATTGCAACTCAAGGCTTGAATTTTTTCTTCAGTTCTTTCAGATTTAGAGATACTGAGTGTTTTCTTCCCTTTTGGTTTTTTAACTCAAGGTCTTTCACATTTCATTATAATAATTGACTTTGTCTTCTCAAGCTGCTCCTTGAAATCTTCTGGTTAGTTCTTTTATCGTCATTTTTTCATTTGCTGTGTCTACTCTCTATTCAAGAGCAAGTTTCAGAATCTCTTCTGACATCCATTTTGGTCTTTTCTTTCTTTCCTTTCTTTTTAAAGACCTTTTGCTTTCTTCATGGATGATGTTGTTGATGTCTTCCCACACTTCATCTGGTTTTTGGTCATTAGTGTTTAGTGTCTCAAATCTATTCTTCAAATGATCTCTAAATTCAGGTGAGATATAATCAAGGTCCTATTTTGGCTCCTGCAGACTTGTTTTAATTGTCTTCAACTTCAACTTGAATTTGCATATGAGCAGTTGATGGTCTTCTCCACAGTCAGCTCCTGGCCTTGTTTTGGCAGAAGATATTGAGCTTCTCTTTTGCCCCTTGCCACAGATGTAGTCAGTCTAATTACTGTGTATTTCATCTGGCGAGGTCCAGATGTATAGCTGCCATTTATATTGTTGAAAAAGTATTTGCAATGAATAAGTCATTATAAAACAACAACAACAAAAAAAATCTCACTGCTGTTGAGTCAGATCCAACTCACAGTGACCCCTCCTTGGGTATCTGAAGCAGTATCACTACGGAAGTAGATTGCCCAACCTTAGTTCTGAGAGTGGCTGGTGGGTTCAAACCGCCAACTCTCTGGTTAGCAAGTCACATGCCTTAGGCATTTCTATCATGCAATCTCTGGTGTCATTTGTGTCACCGAGACCATATTTTCCAACTACCTGTGATTCTTCCTTGTTTCCATCTTTCACATTCCAATCATCAGTAATAATCAACACATCTTGATTGCATATTTGGTCAATTTCAGACTGCAGAAGTTGGTAAAAATCTTTTATTTCCTTATCTTTGGCTTGGGTGGTTGGTGTGTTAATTTGAATAGTAGTATTAACTGGTCTTCCTTGTAGGTGTATGGATATTATCCTATCACTAACAGCATTGTACTTCAGGATAAATCTGAAACATTTTTGTGATGATAAATGCCATGCCATTCCTCCTCAATTTGTCATTCCCAGCATAGTAGATCATATGGTTGTCTGATTCAAAATGGCCATAACCAGTCCATTTCAGCTCACTAATGCCTAGGGTATCAATGTTTACACAGTCCATTTCATTTTTGACAACTTTCAATTTTCCTAACATTAGTTAAAAAAACAAACTCACTGTCATTGAGTTGATTTGACTCATAGCAACCCACATTGAGTTTCCAAGGTGGTATATCTTTATGGAAGTAGATTGCCCAGTCTTCCTTCTGCATAGTGACTGGTAGGTTTGAACCACCAACCTTCTGGTTAGCAGACAAATGCTTTAGGCCCTATGCCTTAGTAGGTAGAAGTATATGTTTGAGAATGTTTACTGAAACATTGATTTTAATGGTAAAATAAAGTGGAAACGACCTTAGTAGAAAATCCATTGCTGTAGTGTCGTTTCTGACTCATAGTGACCATAAAGCACAGAGTAGAACTGTGCCATAGGGCTTTAAGGTCAGCAGTCTTTACAGAAACAGACCACCACATCTTTCTGCCAGGAAGTGCCTGGTGGGTTTGAACCTCCAACCTTTGGATTCCAGCCAAGCACTGAACCACTGTGTTGTCATGGCTCTTAGGAAACAGCCTTATTATTGTTGTTGTTAGTTGCTGTCCAGTGGGTTCCAACTCATAGGAACCTTATATGCAACAGAATTAAACACTACCTGGTCCTGCACCATCCTCACAATCTTTGTTATGCTTTAGCCTTATCATTGCATCCACTATCTATTTAGCCACTATCATTGCATCATTCTATCTCATTGAGGGTTCTTCACTTTTTTCATTGACCCTCTGCTTTACCAAGCTTGATATTCTTTTCCAAGCACTGGTCTCTTCTGACAACATAACCAAAGTACATGAGACAAAATTTGGTTATTCTCGCTTCCAAGGAACATTCTAGCTCTACTTCTTCCAGTACAGATTTGTTTGTTCTTCCACAGTATTTTCAGTATTCTTCTCCAGCACTTCAATTCAGTGTATTAGTTCTTCGTTCTTCCTTATTCATTGTCCAGCTTTCACATGCATATGAGGCAATTGAAACTACCGTGGCTTGGGTCATGTGTACCTTAGTCTTCAAAGTAACATATTTGCTCTTCAACACTTTAAAGAGGTGTTCTGCAGCAGATTTGCCCAGTGCAGTATGACAACATCTGGTTTCTTGACTGCTGCTGTGGACGTTAATTGTGGATCCAAGTAGAATGAAATCCATGACAACTTCAATCTTTTCTCCATTTATCATGATATTGCGTATTGGTCCACTTGTGAGGATTTTCATTTTCTTTATGTTGAAGTGTAATCCATACTGAAGGCTATATATAGTCTTTGATCTTCATCAGTAAGTACTTCAAGTCATCTTTACATTCATCAAGAAAGGTTGTGTCATCTACATATCATAAGTTGTGAATGAGCCTTCCTCCAATTCTGATGCCACATTCTTCTTCATGGAAGCCCAGCTTTTCAGATTATTTTCTCAGTGTACAGATTGAATATGTATGGTGAAAAGGTATAACCGTGATGCATACCTCTCCTGAATTTAAATCATGCAATATCACCTTGTTCTTTCCAAATGACTGCTTCTTGATCCATGTACACATTCCTCATGAGCACAGTTAAGTGTTATGGAACTTGTATTCTCAGATGTTACCTGTAATTTTTTTTTATGATCCACACAGTGGAATGCCTTTGTGTAGTCAAAGCACAGGTTAATATCTTTCTGATTCTTTGCTTTCAGCTAAGTTTCATTTGACATCAGCAATGTCAGATATGATGTCCTTTGTTCCATGTCCTCTTCTAATCCAGCTTGAATTTCTGTCAGTTCCTTGTCAATATATTGATGCAACAGTTTTTTAATTCAGCAAAATTTTACTTACGTGTGATATTAATGATATTGTTCGATAATTTCCACATTCTACCAGATCACCTTTCTTTGGAATGGGCACAAGCATAGATCTTCTTGTTCTTCTTTCAGTTGGTTGGTCAGTAGCTGTCTTCCATATTCCTTGGTGTAAACAAGGGAACACCTCCAGTGCTACAAGTTTAAATTGGAGTCCATTTGTTGAAACATCTCGGTGGGTATTCCCTGAATTCCTGGAGCCTTCTCTTTTGCAAATTCCTTCAGTGCAGCTTGGACTTCTTCCTTCACTGCCGTTGATTCTTGATCATATACTGCCTCCTGAGATGGTTGAAAACAGACCAATTCATTTTGGTACAATGACTGTGTGTTCTTTCCATCTTATTTTGATGCTTCCTGCATCGTTCAGCATTTGCCTATAGAATCCTTCAGTATTCCAACTTGAGACTTGAATTTTTTTCTTCAGTTCTTTCAGCTTGAGAAATGCTAAAAAGCATGTTTTCCCCTTTTGATTTTCTAACTCCAGGTCTGTGCACATTTCATTATAATGCTTTACTTTGTCTTCTCAAGCTGCCCTTTCAAATCTTCTGTTCAGCTATTTAACTTCATCATTTTTCCCACTCACTTTAGCTACTCTCTGTTCATGAGCAAGTTTCTGAGTCTTGTCTTTTGGTCTTTTCTACCTTTCATGTGTTTTTAATGACCTTCTGCTTTCTTCATAAAGGAGCTCTCATGGTGTATTGGTTAAAATAATTTGGC
The DNA here is from genome assembly GCF_000298275.1 of Orycteropus afer afer. NCBI lineage: Eukaryota > Metazoa > Chordata > Mammalia > Tubulidentata > Orycteropodidae > Orycteropus > Orycteropus afer. Next base: position 2,102,755 of record NW_006921672.1, read on the forward strand.
TAGTAACCAAAAGGTCCAGTTTGAACCCACCAGCCACTCTGTAGAAGAAAGATGAAAGCCATCTGCTTCTGTAGAGATTTACAGCATTTGAAACCCTATGGGGCAGTTCTGCTTGGTCCTGTAGGGTCTTTATGAGTCACAACTGATTAATGGCAGTGGCAGTGGGTCCTTTCTTCCTGTAGATGTCCTTGATGTCGTCTTACAGTTTTTTTTGGTCTTCAGGCTTTGGTATTCAATGCATTAAATCTGTTCTTCAGATAATCTCTAAATTCAGGTGGGATAAACTCAAGGTCTCATGGACTTGTTTTAATTTTCTTCAGGTTCAATTTAAACTTGCCTAGGGCCTTGCACTAATTGATGATATTGAGCTTCTCTATAGTTTCTTGCCACAGATGTAGCTGATTTGATTTCTGTGTATTCCATCTGTCAAGATCCATGTATATAGCTGATGTTTATGTTGTTGAAAAAAAGGTATTTGCAATAAGTAAGTGGTTGCTCTTGCAAAATTGTATTATGTGATCTCCAGTATCATTTCTATTACCAAAGCCATGTTTTCCAACTACTGATGGTTTGCAACCCATTAAAGGTTCCTAAGTGAGAGAATGGGAAGTCCTCATTGAGGTCCTCCCTGTACTATGAATTAGAGTTCCAGCAGTGGAAGAATCCAACAGCAAAGAAGTTAGCTTTAAAGGCCACTTCCACCTCTGAAATAAATCTGAAATCAGAAAGGGACCAAAAGCCTGCAGCAATGGGTATTTTAAACATGTTCATTAATAATGACTCAAGGTGTAGATTTATTGCAGTTGAGAATACAGGAAAGGACGTAAATCAGCACTGGCAAAAGAAAGAGCAAAGAAAAGATATGAGTTCTTATTTAAAATGTATTCATCTGCTTTATAACCTCAAAGTAGAGAATGCTTTATTGAAGTGAAAGATTTTATTTGTAGGATTGAATTCACTAAAGGTATGTTTTATTCCAGCATGCATTTTGCCAACTTTTCTTTGTCCTTTGGCCAAGAAGTTGGGGACTTAGCTAATTGTGTTGAAAGCAAGAAAAGATTGCCTTAACAGAGTATCTTCATGGAAGTATTCCTTGCTTCAAATTATGATTTGTAAATCATTAGTTATATCCTAAGAAAATGCTACTTTATTGGTACATATGTTGAAGAGAATAGTTTTTTAAACATTCAAGGAGTTCTGCCTTTGAGATAGAATTTAAACATACCAAAAGCAGTAGAATTAAATTCATGTAAAAATATATGTCCCCAACTGTTGCTTGGGAATTATTTTCTCATTCAAATTACTCTCAGGATAATTACTCTCACTCTTGGCTATATTCTTGCCAAAAATGATGTATCATTTTTATTCCTAAATCAGACCATGGTACCCACTCCTCTAAAGCCCTCAGTAGCTTAAGCTAGGAGTAAATGCAGATTCCTTACCATGATCTGCAAAAACCCTGCAATATCTAGCCCTAGTCTATGTGGCCAATCTCTTCTCACTTTTATCCCCATCTGGTCCGTTATGCCCAAGTCATGTGCCTCATTTCAGTTCCTTGAATATATCAAACTCATCTCTGCTTAAGACCTGCTTTTCTCCTCTGACTTGGATACCATTTCCCCTGGCACTCTTCAAGAGAACCTCCACCCTGTTCTTCCAGACTCTGCTAGCTGTCACTTCCTCTGAGAGACCATCCCAGATCCTTCTACCAAGGCTTTGCATCCATACATACTTTATTCTATCTCATCACTATCTTAATTGTCTCTGAAGTACATTGATCACAAGTTCTAATAACATATATACATTTATCTCCCATAATATTCTGCACTATTTTTCAAGATCCAAGAGAGCAGGAACCAGGTGTGTTTTACTCATCCCTGCATACCCAAAATTGATGGCAGTGCCTGGCACATAGGAGATAGACAGATAGCTGTCACTGAGTGGACTCCAACTCATTGTGACCTTATGTAAAATAGAATAACACGTTTACTTTTCCTTTATCAACCACATGATCCTCATCATGTTTAAGTCTGCAGTTGTGGCCATTATGCCAGTGCATCTCACTAAGGGTCTCCCTGGCCTTCATTGGCTCTCCACTTCACTAAACATTGTGTTCTTCTGTAGAAATTAATCCTTCTGAATAATATGTACAGAGCAAGCATGTTGATCAATGTTCTGTTGTAATACATAGGTTTTTGTTGGCTAATTCTCAGAATCAGATTACCAGAGTCAGGTGAAGTTTAGTCCACAAATTGACATCTTTGCTTTTTAATACTTTAAAGGGTTCTTTTGCAGCAAATTTGCCCAATAGAGTATGTCATTTAATTTCTTTTTAAATTGTGATTTGGGTGAAGATTTACGGAGCAAATTCACTTTCATATAGCAGTTCACATATACTTTGTCTCATGACAGTGACCACAGTTTACCACAATGCAACAGCTCCCCTCCCACTTCCTCCCCATAGTTACACCTCTTCTCAGTGTCCATCCCTCCATGCACTCCTACCCCCTAAGCTGTCTCCCTGTGCATAAGAAGCCCTTCTTTCTCCCATGATTGTTCTCTCCAAGGAGTTGTACCTACTTGAGGTAAATGTTCAACTGATATGCCTGTCTTTTGTTTGGCTGGAAACCACAGGTATGGGTTCAAATTCAGATCTGAAGGGCAGCTAGGAGCCAGAGTCTCCGTGGTTCCACCAGGCTCTATTGGACCAGCAAACCTGGTCCCCCCTCCTTTTTTTTTCTCCAAATTATTTTGAGTTATACTCCACGTTATTCTCCCTCTCTATCAAGGATCTCCTACATAGATCCCCTTCCAAGTGGATGACAGTGTTAGCCAGGCACCATCTAGTTCTTCTGGTCTCATGGTCATATAGGCTGCAGATCAGATGGTGAACCAGTCGCTGGGACTAATTCTTTCAATGAATTTTGGTTTTCTTCATTCTTCTTTGCTCAGGACAAGGAGAGACCCATCGTCACATCTAGATGGCAGCTTGCTAGCTTTTAAGATCCCAGTCGCTACTTGCTAAAGTAGGAGGTGGAATGATATTTTGTATAGTATGTTATGCCAATTGAGCTTGATGTCCCCTGTGACTATGGTTCCAAGCCTGCAGGTTCAACTACTCAGTCCCTCTGGGTACCTGGCTGTGACCATGCCGTGACCACAACCTTGCCCCTTGTCAGCTCTACTATACCCCTGGGAATTCTGATCATTCACATACACTTATAGGACCATTGTCTGCCAACCCTATTATATCATTAGTTATATCCTAAGAAAATGCTACTTTATTGGTACATATGTTGAAGAGAATAGTTTTTTAAACATTCAAGGAGTTCTGCCTTTGAGATAGAATTTAAACATACCAAAAGTAGTAGAATTAAATTCATATAAAAATATATGTCCCCAACTGTTGCTTGGGAAGTATTTTCTCATTCAAATTACTCTCAGGATAATTACTCTCACTCTTGACTATATTCTTACCAAAAATGATGTATCACTTTTATTCCTAAATCAGACCATGGTTCCCACTCATCTAAAGCCCTCAGTAGCTTAAGCTAGGAGTAAATGCAGATTCCTTACCATGATCTACAAAAACCCTGCAATATCTAGCCCTGGTCTGTGTGGCCAGTCTCTTCTCACTTTTATCCCCATCTGGTCCGTTATGCCCAAGTCATCTGCCTCATTTCAGTTCCTTGAATATATCAAACTCATCTCTGCTTGGATACACTCCCCATTTCATGTTGTTGTTGTTATGTGCTGTTGAGTGGGCCCCGACTCATAGCGACCCCTCCTTGGGTTTCCAAGGTAGTATCACTACGGAAGTAGGATTGCCCAACCTTCCTTCAGAG
>NW_006921672.1:2112739-2121092 GCF_000298275.1 Orycteropus afer afer
TTGAAGATACCTAAATACAATTCTTTTAAATTCCTTTTCAGAGAGTTCCAATGCTACTTTATCCTGCTTCTTTGTGTGGACTGTGATGGTCTGTTGTCTCTGAGGCATCATGGCATTGTTGTATTTAGATCTCTGTTAACTGTTTTTGAAGAGCAGCCAAGGGTGATTCAGGCTCTTCTTGTTTGTTTTTTTTATTATTGGCCTGTTTGTGGAGAAGGAGGTTTAGTGGCTCTCACTCAGTAAGTGAAGTTGCCAGAGGTATGGGTCTGGTTGTGTCTTATGGGGACTGTTTTTGTCTCCCACTCAGTTAGACACAAATTACAACTGAATAACCATCAAAAAACTAAAAGCACATGGACAAAAAATACACCATGTAATCACACAGGAACAGTATCCAAAAAAATAAAAAATGGAAAAAGAAGAAAAAAAAACAAGAAAACATGCAATATCTGGAGATAGAGCACTAAGAGAAAAAAAGTAGAGAAGGAGAACAATGAAGGAAAAAATATGGGAAAAATGCAAAAAGAAAAACAAGGAGTCGTGTTCACCACTAGAAAACAAAGGGAAAAAAGAAAAAAAAAAAACACTTAAAAAAAAATTTCAACCAGGAACAGGGAAGAGAGAAAATGCTGAAAACTAGGACCTGGGAGCGGAAGATTAAGAATAATAGTAAAAAGGACAAAAGTATTAATAATAATAGTTGTTTTAAAACAGGCAAATACAAGCAAACTAATCACCAGAAAAAAGAAAGGAAAAAGAAAAAAATTAAAAAAGAGAAGGAAAAAAAATCGGTGGAGGACAGGGCAGGGCACCCAGGCTCCGTCTAAGCGCAGAGACTGTGATGGACTTCCTGTGGGCCCAGAAGGTAGGTGGGAGTGGGGGATGGCTGTACCTCCGTTTACCAAGCAGGTATGGGGTATAAGAGTAACAAGAGGAATGTGGTACCTTTTCAGTCTTGCAGGTCCAGAGTGTCCTTGGGGTTGCTGGAAAGCAGAACGTGTGCTTAAGCCCCAGGAATCTGCGAGAGCACTGTCCCTTTAAATATCCAGAATAGTCAATCTGCTTTTAAACCTTCAAAATGGCAGCAACCTCCGGACTGGCAAAAGTCCACAGCTCAGTCCACCTTTCTCTTCACCTTCTCTGTTTATTCCCCAGCCACCAGAGCAGTCCTCTGTGTAGTTCCTGGCTAGCATGGCTGATTTTTAGGTTAATTCTTAGGTCCTGCCACCACTCAGGAATCTCCAAGCTGTCTGTGCCATCAGGATCGCTGTCAGACCACAGCTCTGTATGTCTCCTTTTGTGGTATTTTCACGCAAATTCTTCTGCTAGTTGGGGTTTAGTCCACTTCTGTATCCTTCTCTTCAAGGCTCAGGGGTCCAAGATTATCTTCTGTGTCTGTGTTAATTGGTTTCCCTTTTCTTTGTTGAAGAGGGTCTGTGCAGTCTTTCTGCCTAGTCCACCATCTTGCCAGAACTCATCATTTAATTTCTTGACAGCTTCTTCCATGGGTGAGTCCAAGTAAGATGGAATCCTTGACAACTTCAGTCTTTTCTACATTTATCAGGAAGGATGTTGCTTATTGTTCCAGTTCTGAGGATTCTTGTTTTCTTTCTGTTGAAGTGTAATCCATAAGGAAGGCTATAGTGTTTGATCTTCACTACTAAGTGCTTCAAGTCCATTTCACTTTCAGCAAGCAAGGTTTTGTCATCTGTATATTACAGATTGTTAATGAGTCTTCCTCTAATCTTGATGCCACGTTCTTCTTCATATAGCCCAGTTTCTTAGGTTATTTGCTTAGCATACAGATTGAATACGTATGATGAAAGGATACAGCCATGACACACACACACCTTTTCTGATTTTAAATTACATGGCATCCCCTTGTTCTATTTGAACAGCTGCCTCTTAGTCTCCGTCCAAATTTCTCATGAGTACAATTAAGTGTTTTAGAATTCCTCTTCTTCACAATGTTATTGATCAGTTGTCATGAGCCCCACAGTCAAAAACCTTTGCATAGTCAGTAAAACACAGGTAAACATCTTTCTGGTATTCTCTCCTCTCAGCCAAGACCCATCTGACATCAGCAGTAATATTCCTTGTTCTGCATCCTCTTCTGAATCTGGCTTGAATTTCTGGCAGTTGCTTGTCAAAACACTGTTGCAAACGTTTTTATATTATTTTCAGCAGTATTTTACTTGTGTATGATATTAATGATATTGTTCAGTAATTTCCATATTCTGTTGGATCACCTTTCTTTGAAATGGGCATGTATATGTTATTTTCAGGGCTAAAAGGCACCTGGCCCAAGCCACAGTCTTTTCAGTTGCCTTATATGCATGCAAAATCTGGATAATGAATAAGAAAGACCATATAAGAATTGATGTATTTGAATTGTGTTATTGGCAGGGAATACTGAATATACCATGGACTTCCAGTAGAATGAACAAATCTAAATCTGTCTTGGGAAAAATACAGCCAGAATACTCTTTAGAATCAAGGATGGCAAAACTTTGTCACCCATACTTTGGACTTATTATCAGGAAACACCAGACCTGGAGAAGGATATCATGCTTGGTAAAGTAGAGGATCATTGAGAAAGAGGAGTATCTTCAGTGAGATGACTTAACACAGTGGCTTTAACAGTGGGCTCAAACATAGGGACTATTGTAGGGATGGTGGAAGACTGGGCAGTATTTTCTTCTGTCGAATGCAAAGACAAAGCAAGCTTGATGGTACCTAATGTAAAACAGATCACTAGATCTTTTTCCCTATCCGCCTTGGTTTGCACATTCTGTTCAAACCTGTCTACCATCGTTGACCCTGATGGTATTTGAAATACTGATGTCATAGCTTCCAACATCACAACAACATGCAAGCTACCACAGTACTAATTGACAAACAGATGCTCATAGTAGGTCTTCAGTAAATATTTCTGCATGAATTCTCAACCTCATGCTTAATTATTAGCACATAATTTGCTGTCAGTAAATGCTTTAGAATTAAGTTTATCATGTTACCATGTTGTTGTTGTTGTTATGTTCCGTTGAGTCAGACCCGACTCATAGCAACCCCTCCTTGGGTTTCCGAGTCAGTATCACTATGGAAGTAGATTGCCCAACCTTCCTTCTGAGGAGTGGCTGGTGGGATTTAGCTAATTCACACAAGAGGCATAAGTTAATTCATTTCTCTACTCAGAACAGTATTGTCTCTGCAAATTTTCTAGGTCAGGAAAAATGAAAAAGGCAGATACCTAAAAGCTCAGCCTAACCTTGGAGCATCTTCTCTAGGATAAAAAATGCCATCAAGGAAAATCTTACCACTCAGAATTAAGATAATGATTTTTCCAGTTCCTTCCTTTTCTGACCTATTCCTTGGTTTGGGGAGAGCTTTGTTGGTTTTGTGTATGGGTTGCCAAGGTGTGTTAATAAACTGAAGTTGAACTTTTTTGTTTCATCCATTTTGGACAAGCAGCTGATACATTTTGCTTTGGGTTTGCCAAGGCTCACATTATAAGCTGTTGAATTCACAGGGTCACTTAGTGTCTTTCATAGCTCACTGGACCCAGAGCCAAGAGACCGTTTGGGATTTGTAGTTTATAGTAAGATGGAAAGATTGCCATGGGGAAATGTTTTGGCAAGATAACACATAGCTGTGATGCAGCAGTTAAGTTCCATTGTTTAGGTTCTGTGAAAATTAATTTGCAAAAATATGCAGGTCTGTTGTCTGTTCTAGTTTATATGTAAATTAGAAAATTGTGTGAAAAGGATGCCAGGGATGATAGAACTCAAACATTTTCAAGCTGGTTCTCTATTAATTAGTTAGAGTGACTCCCACTCAATTTTGCTTTATTATGTTTACAGGTTTTTTTCCTCAAGAATAAGTTGCATTGGTCAAGTTAGGAAAAGCCATAACATTAGCTAATAAAGTTTAATAACCAATATTTTATGAAATGAAAAGTTTCTAAAGTTTTTCATAGGCTAGGACAGCCATGGAAGCAAATTTATGGTCTGAGAAAAAATAATTCATTGATGAGATTCTAGATTTGGAAAAAAAGGCAGTGTCATAGCATTCTACAACCCCAGGTCTCCTCCCATCGTGACAAGGAGTGTCTATAACCCTGAAGATTGATAATAAGGAGGGTAGTTAAGTATCAGTACAAAGGGGACAACTAAGTACTCTGGGCAAATCCAGAAAAAGTTGCTTACTCTGAATCTTGAAGCCTTGGTCTCTATCCAGCTCTGCTCTGCATGTAAAGGCAGTCTGCTCACTCCCATGGCCCAGTAAGTGCAGCTACTCCATACCTTTCTGTATTCAGAGTCTTCCTTCTAAAGCATTTCTCTGGGAACATGGGTGATTCAGTGGTAGAATTAATTTCTTTTATATGAGAGGTGTAGGTTCAATTTCAAGCAATGCAGAGCAAAGATGTCTTCTTGGAGACTAAGGTACGCGTAACCCAAGCCATGGTGTTTTCAATCACCTCTTATGCATGTGAAAGCTGGACAATGCATAAAGAAGACCAAAGAAGAGTTGATGCTTTTGAGTTGTGGTGTTGGAGAAGAATGCTAAGAGTACCGTGGACTGCTAAAAGGACTAACAAATCTGTCCTGGAAGAAGTGCAGCTGGAATGCTCCTTGAAAATGAGAATGACCAGACTTCGTCTCACCTACTTTGGCCATGTTGTCAGAAGGGACCATTTCCTGGAGAAGGATGTCATGCTTGGTAAAGTGAAGGGTCAATGAAAAAGGGGAGGGCCTTCAACAAGGTGGATGGACACAGTGGCTGCAACAATGGACTCAGGTGTAGCAAGGATAGTGAGGCTGGCACAGGACCAGGCAGTGTTTTGTTCTGCTGCGCATAGGGTTGCTATGAGTTGTAGATGAATCGACGGCACCTGACAACAATAACAGGTTCAGTTTCTGGCCAGAGCACCTCATCACGGTCACCACTGGTGTATCAGTGGGGGTTTGTGTATTCCTATGATGTTGAACAAGTTTCAGTGGAATTTCCAGACTAAGACAGACTAGGAAGAAACGCCTGGTGATCTACTTCCAAATATTAGCAAATGAAAACCCTGTGGATCACAATCGTCTGATCTGTAAGGAGTCATGGAGATGGTTCAGGACTTGGCCGGGTTTCATTTGCATGGTGTCCCCATGAGTCAGGGACTGACTTGAGGTCATCTAACAATAAAAATAACAGATCCTGGATAACACTACATCTGCAGACCCAATTCTGATCTATTTGGTCCCTGAAACCCCTGGTTCTTTGCAGCACATTAATTATTGTCTGACTAGTTGACGCTGCTTCTAACTGCACTGACCTTGCTGGTTACATGGACTAAGTCTTGTTGAGTCCAGCCAGCCCCAGGACAGTGTCCCTGGAGCAATTCCTTAGGGACAGTCATCCCCACCCATTCTCCTCAGGGCCCAGCGAAGGGGACCCAAACACATTCTCTCTTGCCTGAAGTAAAGCCCTTTTTCCACCTAGACCTTTCTGTCTATGTCACCACACAGCTGTGTGGCTCTTTAAAAAACCTAGGTTTCTTTGGGCTTGTTGACTTTCAAAGCCATTTGATTCAAGCCTTTGCACTTGAAACTTGAAATGTATTTTGACTGGAAAAGACATGCGAATGCTACTTTTGATTTACCAAAACGCAAACGGCAGCAAAAGACTCACAGTGACCATGGTAGCAATTAACTCAAACTTTGGCTGCTGTCTCTGGCTACCGTAGTTTGCTCAGGTACACAGCCTGCTTGGGAGGAAGGCATGTAGAGCATTGGAAGTGGAGAGGAATAAGAATCTTGAGACTGGGTGCTGTTCCTTAACTCTGCCTACCTGGCTGTGAGACTTTGGACTGATGAATTTGCCTTTTCGGGTTTAGGCCTTCATCCCATGTATCCATTTAGAATGGATAATCTCTAAGGTGGCTTCTGCGTCTGACAGACTATTAATTTATGGCTGAAATATAATCAGCAATCCAGTGAATAAACTTAGATATGCCTTCAGGAGCAGAGCTAATGAGGGACACAGCTGAGCATAGGAGAGTGTTTCTCACTTTTTCTTCAATTGGCTGAGCAGGTGGTTAGAACCAGACACATAGGCCTTGATAGTGAAGTGGGGATATAAAACCCTGAAACTGTTTGTCATAAAGAATCCCACGCCCAATAAAAGCAAAGGCAGATGTTCACATAAAGTTTTTGCTGTTTGTATTTTTGTGGGAAACTTTTTTTGGTGTTAAGTGTATTGGAAAGGCACAGCAGCCTTTGCCAGCTCTCGTGTCCTGTAATGACAGTCTTGCAATCCATTTATGGGGTTGGAATTATTTTTGTTAATGATTTTCATGGAAGCAGATGAGATACAATGTGCAGCTGTAACTGTATTTATCACACAGCTGCCTTCCAGGGACAGCTCCGCCCCTCCACCCCCAACATCAAAGATGGTCCTGATTGTCAAAGAGGGCTATTGACTCAAGAGTTTCAAAGATAACAGGAGCCCTATTAGTTTCCTATTGCTGTAGTAACAAATTACCACTAACTTCGTGGCTTCAAACAACCCAGGTTTATTATCTTAGAGTTCTGGAGGTAAAAGGTCTGAAATGAGTCTTAAAGAGCTAAAATCAAGGTCTTGGCAGGCCAGTGTTCCTTCTGGAGGGGCTAGTGGAGAATTTGTTTCTTTGTCTTTTCCAGCATCATCTAGAGGCCGCCTGTATCCCTTGGCTCATGGCCCTTTCCATCTTCAAACCAGCATTGTAGCATCTTGTCTTCCGTCTGAACTCTTTCAGTCCTTACATCTTTTCTCTTTGACTCTGATCCTCCTGCCTCCCTTGTGAATACTCTGGGCCCATTCAGATGATCCAGGACAAGCTTCCCATTTCAAAATCCTTAATCATACCTGCAGAGTCCCTTTTGCCATATGAAGGCATATATTCACGGGTTCTCTAGTGCCTAAGGCACTTGACTGCTAACCAGAAGGCTGGCGGTTCAAACCCACCAGCCACTCCTCAGAAGGAAGGTTGGGCAATCCTACTTCCGTAGTGATACTGCCTCGGAAACCCAAGGAGGGGTCGCTATGAGTCGGGGCCGACTCGACGGCATATAACAACAACAACAACATTCATGGGGTCTGGGGATTAGTGTGTGGACATCTTTGTTAGGGTCATTATTTGCCTACTAAAGGACCACAGAAATCAACCCAGGCCCAAGAGATAAAATGACTTGTCTAAGCTCACATAGCTACCATATTTTTATGTAAGTAACATGCATTATATGTTTTTGCATACCATGCAATCCTCCACCCTGCATGTTATTTTCATAAGCATATTATACTGATTTTTTTTACATGTTTTCTCTCCAATGGATTTAATGTTAAGTGTTTGTCTTGGTGACTGTTGACATAAAGGTTTGGGTCCTTGCAGTAGACCCTCACTAGCCTACCTTTGAGTTTCTAAAGCAACCCTTTCCCAGCGGGATTCCTTCCCTGCTTCTGCAAACCACTTTCTCCAATGCAGGAGGAAATCACTTTTGCTGTCCTGGAAACAGCTCTGGCCAAAGTGGCAGGAACTAGCCCAGGAGGGGTGTGGGTCTGTGCACCCCAAGCCAGAGAGGCCATTCGGGCAGACAAGGTTGGTGCACCAAAGCTGCACACATGCTGCCCTCCCGTCCAGCTGGCCACTCACTGCATTCAGACCATTTAGATCTCCCACATGCGCAGCCATCACAGGGTGTGTGTGAGAGGCACAGAGGGGCCGTGTGCCCTTCACTCAGACAAGATGGCTCTTAAGGGCCACCCAGGGACCCCACAGGACCAGGACAGTGGGCACCAACACCCACACCATCCTGATGCCCAACTTCATGTAGGGCCAGCATTGTAGGACCTGGGTACGTGCAGGCAGCAGCCCCCATCTGCCGTGGAACCAGCTTGTTCTTGGGCTGTGGCAGCCCCATGTGAAGCCCCTTGCGCAGCCTTCTGCCTGACTCTCCACCTGTCTCTGGCATGATGTACCCGGGCACAGGTCAGCTACAAGGAAGTCTGATTGTGAGCTGCTCCAGAGCATATGCGCAGTTTCAGTTGTTTATTTTCTGATTACTGGGGTACAGGCTCAGAAACCCAGGAAGGGGTCACTGTGAGTCGGATCAGATTCGACAGCAGTGCATACATTTGTGTGTGTACCAGACTCAACGTATGACTTAATCATCATAGCTTACACCTTTATTATTCAAACATGATCAAAAACAACATTTTTGGACTATTGAATGAGGACATCTGGAAATGTCATGTTGCTGTTGCTGTTGTTATGTGCGTCAAGTCGGACCCAACTCATAGCAACCCCTCCTTGGGTTTCCAAGGCAGTATC
>NW_006921672.1:2121892-2145041 GCF_000298275.1 Orycteropus afer afer
CACTCCTCGGAAGGAAGGTTGGGCAATCCTACTTCCGTAGTGATACTGCCTCGGAAACCCAAGGAGGGGTCGCTATGAGTCGGGGCCGACTCGAGCAAACAACAACAACAACATCACTGCTGCTCAACAGTTGCCTGCAACAAGAGAGTCGTATAATTTTTTATTTAGATGAGGCTTGAGGTACCATCTAGCTCTGCTCTTTTACTGGATCTGTTATATATAGTATCTTTGACAAGTATTTGCTAGATTCTTCTCTTGCCTCTGTTTTTCCCAACTATGATATGAGGAAACGAAGTCTGTTGTTAGAGACTATTATATTTGCACTGAGTTCCTGAGAGGACAGTTACATTGATAACTTGTGATTTAAGGCTCATCTTCCCTGGGAATTTCTCCCTATCTCCCACCTGCTCTACTGCAGGGTTGGGGACCCCTCATCTATAATCCTGTAACACACTCAGTCCATTACTAGTGTGGCAATTATGCTTGCATTTCTTCACAACTCCTTTTTGTATCTTCAGGACCTACCCGGGGGTTGAACACACCGTAGAAGCTCACTATACATGTCATGGATGGGTGAGTGAATGGCTATGTAATCTCAGAATGAGTGGATGAGTCTGGAGGACACATGGCTCCAGAGCCTCATTTGGAAATACTGAGAGAGGACCGGAAAGGCTGAAGATCTAATCTCTGATCTTCACTGACATAAAATTAGTATGCTGACTCCCTCCCACCCTGTTAACTTTCCTAGAAGAAGAAAATAGGGCTAGAAATTAACATAGAAATTTATTCAAATAGTTGTTTTAATTTGAAACTGAAAGTGACTAGAGGATATATACCTTTGGATGTTTACACTCAGTACTGAATGTCAGTCTTTCTGCCCGTCAAAAGAACGCATTCTTCAGCAGCTGGTATATTAGGTTAATGATACAGCGCTGGATTAAACAAGGACAAAGTCAGGTTGCCAAACTTTTGTCTGGTATTGATTGAGGGCCATAAAAATTCTTCACTCTTTGGTCTTGACAGCTCACAAACTGACACTTCACATGTGTTGAGTGCCGTGTGCCTTGAGAAGCTTGGAGTACCTTGTAGCTAGAGCAAGTCTGATTCTCACATCATTCCTGCCAAATGGGAAAGCAGAGCAGTAACTCAGGAACTGCTGAATATTTGCTGTAACTCATATATATTGCAAAGATGATATGTTGTTGTTGTTATGTGCCGTCGAGTCGGCCCTGACTCATAGCGACCCCTCCTTGGGTTTTCGAGGCAGTATCACTACGGAAGTAGGATTGCCCAACCTTCCTTCCGAGGAGTGGCTGGTGGGTTTGAACCGCCAGCCGTCTGGTTAGCAGGCAAGTGACTTAGCCACTATGCTACCAGAGCTCCTAAAGATGATATAGCTGAACTATTAGTGCTTTGATGGGAAGACAGTATAGTTCAAAGATGATATAGCTGAACTATACTGTCTTCCCATCAAAGCACTAATGTTAACTGTACAAAGAGGCCACAGGACAGGTGGACCTGGAACAAAACAATCTGTCCTAAAGAGATCCTAAATGTAAGACTTAGAGAAATCAACTGAGACTCAGGCCAGGAAAATACCATGGCAACCCTCAGGGATCTCTGTGGGCAGACACCATTAAGTGTGTCTCTTTTGTACAACCTTGACTTTACCATTTCTGCTTCATAGTTCCCTGACCTTCCTCCGAGCTTAATTCTACAATTTCTTTTTATTTCTAGTTCCTTCTTTCTGGGGATTGGTGAACTCAGCTTGGAATCTTTGCTCTGTGGGGAAACGTCAGTCGCCAGTCAACATAGAGACCAGTCACATGATCTTCGATCCTTTTCTGACACCCCTCCGCATCAACACTGGGGGCAGGAAGGTAAGCAGCCCCGTGGCTTCTGTGGTGACACTGAGGAGGAGGGAGATGCTGATTCTGAAAGCCAATCCTCCAGGCTTCAGTCTGTGTGATGAGTCTGTGTTTCCACCCAGGAATACCACTGTCTTCAGGCCTTCTGCCAACAAAAATAATTATGTCTAAATTGTGCTTTTTCTCCTTAGCCAGTCGAACCCTCAGGTTTCTAATTACTCTGCACCCCCTGGTGGTTGCCCAAAGTCCTATCCCTTGGTACCCTGTGAAGGTCAGAAAACAGAGTTGCCTTTTCTCACACACATCATGCTGGGAAAAATCACTACTCTCGAAAGCCTCTTTACTGGGACTTCTTTTAACCTCAACAAAGTGAAAAACAAATTTTAACAGAAGTAAAATTAGACGTTTATCATCCTGGGAGGAAAAACAAACAAACAAAAATCACTTTAGATGATTTATAAGAAAATCAATAATTAATTTTCCTTGGGGCGTCTTGCTGGCTGGAATGGTAGCTCCTGCACAGAGATGCTGAGTTCTGCTTAGTGATTCCCACCTCTAAATCCCTCCTCCTCTTTCACCCCCAGGTGAAATGATGAATTTATTCTTAATTTGTAGAAGGGCACAGTGTCCGAAGGGTCTTCTCTAAGAGAAACCTAGCGTTTCTCTTGCTGGTTCATTTCTATTTGTCTACCTTTTACTGTTGAGTAGATTGTTGAAAGTGGGAAGAAGAAAAAAAAAGAGAGAAAGATGCATACATGGAGAATTGTATTTGAAGGTGATTTAGCTTTTGAGAGCTCAAGAGGAATAGAAAATCATTTGTGTGCAAGAAATTGGGGTTAAAATTACAGACAACTTTTGTTACTGCTGGCGGCTGATTCTCCAGGGTTTGCACTCATTTGGGCTCTGTCTCTCTCCTCCGTTTATAAGTCTATTTGCCATACTTGCCACTGAGTTTCTAATGTGTTTTTTTTTTCCCCTTCTGATATATTGGATTTTTTTTTTTTTTCCTGCCATATAACTGTCAGAAAGAAAAGAAAAACAACCTAATGACTTACTAAAGAGTTGTGAGTGATTTTGACTCAGGTCACAAGACAAGTCCTAAAATAATGTTGCATGTGATTGGGATTATTTAGCTATGAAGTACTTACGTGCTGGTTTAAATATGACTTGGGAATTATTTTTTGTGGAAAGTGCCTATGTACCTCATTTAGTTTATTGTTCTGATTCTGTAGAAAACCAACTTTAATGATTGTTCCATTTGCAGTTATATTTTTATAAACCATGAAAGGAAATTGACATGGGTTATACATATACCTCTTTCTGTAAAGGTACACCGTTCATTTAATGTCAGGTGCGTGTAATGCCAAGAGTTCACTGGACAGCATTTTAGAAGGGAAAGTTGTGCTTTTGACTAAAAATTCAGTCATTCGTTTTTTTCTGAGAGAGAATCATGGAAGGAACAAAATGCATTCTAGGAAAAGAGAAAAACATTGAAAAAGCCCAGGGCAGAATGGAATATGGTACCTGAAGTCCAGAAGTTACCTGAAAGGTATCCAGCCAGGCTGAAGCACAGAGAGCGAACAGGAGGTCATGGGAAGGTATGAATGGAAAGGAAGCAAGTGCCAAGGCCAGAGTATGAGGCTGTGTTAAGAAGTTGGATTCCAAGTGTTACAGGAAAGCATTTGAAGGGTTCTGAGGGAAAGGGTATGTTGGGAGTTCAATCAGAACTATGGCAAGCTAACACAAGTAATAGACATTTAATTTTCATTTCTCATCTCATAAACTTAGAGGAAAATGTTGATGTGAAAGGAAAAAAATAAAAACAAAACCTAATCCAAGACAACTTCTCCTTAAATTTTTTTAGGAAAGAAAAAACTGGGAGATGGCTTGGTGTTACAAATCACTCATACAGTTTTTTTCCTTATTTTTTTAAACAAGTGATTATTTTTTTATCCTTCCAATTCAGTAAATTGTACCTGATCCAAATCAATTTGGAAATGCATTGGAGTTTGGAATACTGGAAACATTTACTTTTGACAATGTAAATGTTTCTATCTGGCACGATTTGTGTTGTCAGCTGTTGGAAGAGCTGAGAACTGCCTGGTGGCTCCCAATGCATTTGTGAAAGGTGGAAAATAAAATATAGATGGTGGGAGGATGAACTGACTGGTAATGGAACTTACCAGTAGGAGCCCTGGTGGCACAGTGTTTAAGCTTTTGGCTGCTAACCGAAAGGTCACGGGTTCCAACTCTACAGCCACTCTGTGGAAGAGATGTGGCAGTCTGCTTCTGTAAAGATTACAGCCTTGGAAACCCAGTGGGGCAGTTCTGCTCTGTCCTATAGGATCATTGAGTTGGAAACAATTGGACCACAATGGGTTTGCTTTTTTGGTTAGGATGGAACAATGTGTAAAGTTGATAGACAACAGCTAAATCATGTTGCAAACTTTTTAAAGGTGTGTTTAATGAATTGGAGGCTTATTTTTAGAAGTGAGGATTCAAATAACTTCCCTGAATTTAGTGCCTTAAAGAAATGTGTTTTAAACTCAAAAGGCTTAACATCTACTCTGCAAGTCTGGAAAACTTGTGTTACTGCGTTCATTTTAGTGTGTTTTACCTGGCATAGGCCTCAAATGATGGGTTACAGGTGTAGGATAGGGCCAAAATCCAACCTGAACCCAAGAACAACAAAGAATAATAATGCCTAGGTGATAATCAAAATACGTTGTGTCTTGGAAATAACAGAGACTATTCATTTTCACTTGAGCAATGAGATTTCTTTCACTTTTTAATTTGCTTATTTCGAATGCTAGTTTTTTTTTTTTTTTTTTTTGTAATATTTTTTTCTTTTTTCTTCTTATTGTGTGGGGGAGGGTATTTTTTGCCCAGTGTGTCATATGTGATGTTGTTGTTGTTGTTGTTATGTGCCGTCAAGTCGGACCCGACTCATAGCGACCCCTCCTTGGGTTTCTAAGACAGTATCACTATGGAAGTCGATTGCCCCATCTTCCTTTCGAGGAGTGGCTGGTGGGTTTGAACCGCCAGCCTTCTGGTTAGCAGTCAAGTGCCTTAGGCACTACGCTACCAGAGCTCCCCATATGTGATATATAAGATTCTAATGGACAAAATAAAAATAATCATATTTTCAAAATGATATTCTTTAAGGGTTGGGTTACATATGGAGATAAGAACCCTAGCTGGAAACCAGTCTTCTACCCTTGCCCCTAAATGAACTTTATCTCCAGTATATAAAGAAAAGATGGAGATAGGAGAGTCAGGGACAGAGATGTGAGAATTGAGCTAAGGTGAGAGTGATGGGGAGCCATGAGCCAAGGAATGTGGTTAGCCATTACAAACTCCAAAAAGGCATAATTAACCAATTCTCTCCTAGAACCTAAAAGGAACACAGCCCTGTCAATAATTTTAGCCCAAAGAAACTGATTTCTGACTTCTAGTTTCCAGAACATAAAATCATGAATCTTTGTTGTTTTAAACTTTTAAGTTTGTGGTAATTTGTTACAGCAGCAAAAGGAAACTAATACAGTAGGTATGGCCTTAAGTGTTTTAATAGTTTAATAACCAGCTACCACAAGTCAGCAAATCACTGGTAAAACTTTTTGATGCTTTCATAAAATTGCAGCTTGAAATATTCTTTTCCATTATAATGAGAAAAATAAAAGTGAACTTAATCACAAATTTGTCACATCTTAGGTTTATGAGAATGCCTTTAAAAGTCAGCTAGTGTGATTTCCTAGCTAGCACTTGAGTATTTAAATGTTTCCCGCTGGTGGTGGTATACTGTTTCTAGAAGTCTAAACTCCTAACATTTCTTCAGATGGGCCCTGTGTTTGGTCTCTGTTGCAGAATATTTTTCAGCTATAAATCTTTGGGATGCAGCTGGTCCTTGATAGATGATGAAAGTTCTAGTGTCTAGAAACTCTGGAGGAAGTACTATAGTTAGAAATATAAGGAGCAAAGAAAGAAAGGGAAGACAGACCTGCAGTATCATCTTGAGTATCTCAAATAAAGAAGCCGTTCCTCTATAAAGTCAGTTTTTTTGGTTGCTGTTTTGTTTTTGAGCTTTTGCTCAGTAGATGCCAGGAATACAGGTTCTCAGGCAGTGACCTTGGTACCTCTACCTACCATTATAATTAGTTTCTATTAAACTTCTGGATTCTTGGAGCTTGTATCAGTGAACATCCCATCAGGAAGCAGATGGAGTATGTAAATGGGATGAGTTGTTGAGACTTCAAAAAAGAGAACATTTATAACAATGCTGGGCCTGAGGGGATAAGGGTAGTAGTGTCTACCAGAATCTGGAGAGAGAACTATGGAGAAAACTCAGAGAAGCAGCCAGTTCTGTGTAATCAACAGGGATGGAGCTGGGGGAAATAAGACCTGACCACACTTGTTCCCTCCCATCTTATGCCAGGAATCCCTCTGAAGAGAAGCCTAAGGATTTTGCTCATTCAGTCCATACATAAAGCACCATGAACATGAGTCTGCAAGGGCAAATGGAAGACACCCAACACAGTGCTATAAGTTTAGTTATGTAAACCATTCCCACATTTCTTGTGTACCAAATAAAAGGTAATAAAATTCACTATTACCTACAAAATTAGATACAAAACACCTTAGCCTGGCATCCAAGGCCCTTGCAATATGGCACCCAGTCTGCTTTCCAGAGCCTTGTTGTTGTTATGTGCTGGCGAGTTGGACCTGACTCATAGCGACCCCTCCTTGGGTTTCTGAGGCAGTATCACTATGGAAGTAGATTGCCCAGCCTTCCTTCCTTGGAGTGGTTGATAGGTTTGAACCGCCAGTCTTCTGGTTAGCAGTCAAATGCCTTAGGCACTCTGCTGCCAGAGCTCCTACCTTTTAGTACTTCTTCACCTGACATGCTTCAGCAATCCCAGTCCCCACCTTTTAATATTCAGTCCCTATTGTACCAGTGCTACCTCCTCCATGACATTGCTCCTGATCCTTTTAGCTGACTGTGATATCTATTTATTCAGCTGCTTAAGAGCCTTACTTTTATTTCCTTTAGGACCTATACTTTGGTCTGTAGTAATTTCAATTGCCGGTTCTCAGTAGTGGATTAAGAGCTCCTCAGAATAAATATACTTTCATATTTTCATTTTATTTCCCTAGTATTATATATGATGGTGCCAATTGATTTGAGTTGAATCAAGATTTCCTTGATTACCCAGGGAATGGTTTAAGTGTTGTTACTCAAAAGTTGCTCTGACTCAAGTTGGGGAAAATGTGGGAAGCCTCATGATGAAAAGTAATTTTGCTATCAGCAGAATCTGTCACTAGAACCAGTCTTCCGATGCTGCACCATTCCTGAGATATGGGTGAAATAAGGTGAAAAAACAGTAAGGAATGTGTTTGCATCTGTGCTTAAAATCTTATCACCTCTCTGCTTTTTCAAAATTTTCCCTTGAGCCTAAGAGTGCAATTTAGTTGACCACAATGAATCATTGCCATTCATAACATGTCTACAACACTATGTTGTCAGTCTTTATGTGTGAGGCATTTATGCTCTTTCTATATGTTTGTGATCTATTTGGGTGGGGGGGGAGGGATAGAGAAACACAGAAATTAAATGGAAACAATGAATTTAAAGAACTATTTAAGATAATGGTGGAGTAGATACTAGGAAGGCAGTCCAATGATTAATTAGCAAATCATTTATTTTGGCAGTGATTTTAATGGGGGTAACCCAGCTTTATGGAGGCTGTAGGTCATGAGCTAAGTGGTAAGGTAGGTAGAATGAAATAGTTTTCATGAAGATCTTTAAATGTGAGATGTTCTGACTCCACATGAGGTAGATTGAGAGGAAAGGTGAAGATAGATCCATTTTGTTATCTAAATATGTTGCTATAGTACTGATTTTTACTGGATAACTGATGTTACACTTTCAAGGACTCTTTCTTACCAATTTGCAAATCATTATTTTTAAGCACCGTGGGTCTTTTTACACTGAAACTCTGGTATAGAAATGATATTTAAAATTTTATGTGTATTTATAGGGTAGATAGATCTTTAAGAGCTGCCGAAGAAGTGAATGCAATTCTTAGTCATCTGTACTTTGTGGTTTGAGAAATTTTGTAACTTGCCATATTGCTAATGTCATTTCTCAGAAGGAAGCTATAAAGGAGTCTGTTCAATTCTCAGCAACAAAGAAAAGTTTGGTGATATGGAATGGACAGGAACTCTATGACAAACAGGATATGTTATCTTAGAAATTGTGGTAGCCAAAGTAAATAAATAAATAAACTAAATATTAACAGCCATAGAAAGTAAGCTTCAAAAAGCAGATTTTCCAAATACCATAGTTAAAATAGATATGATCTTACTTCCTCATGGAAGATGACTCAGGAGGATTGGAAAGCTCTTGAAAATGAAATTATGTTAATATAATTACAAAAGATGGTACAAAAAAAAAAAAAACTAGTAGGAGCTGAAGACACTGATGTGGCTGCATGGGGAGTTCTGTGAGAAATCATGTTTTCAAATGGAATGTAAGAGATGAGAGAGAAAGAGCTTATAACCAAGGAGGAGGACAAAAGGAGAAATAACTTGTAGAAATGGTTTCAGAGGGAATAGAGCCCAGAGTGAGCTGAGACTTCCAGAAAATGAGACGGTTTTTTATAACAGTGATAATTAGAGAAAGTAGGAGCACTCAGGCAATATAGACCTCCATTTTGGAATGGATAGATGTCCACAGACAGTCTAATTTGAGTTCTGGGTTTGAATTCTGAGTTTACCACTTACCAATTGTGTATGAGAGACTTAAACTTTCTGAGCTCCAGTGTCCTCATCTGTAAAAAGGCAGATCATAGTAGTACTCACCTCATAGGGTTGTGGTGGAGGAAAGTATATGAAATAAAATGTGTATTGAAAAAAAAAAAAAAAATAGAAGACAAGTATTGATTTGGGTGAAGGGAAAGGCAATATAACAAAAGTGAGTGACCAACACAGTAACACTGAGGAAAAGGAAGACACAGAGAAGTGTACAGGAGGTATGGACAACAAAGATAAGCCCTTTTACGTATGTAATACTGCATTATCAGTGATAACAAACATGGATCTACAGGTAAATAGATAGATAGGCTGAAAATGAAAATAATAAATAAATAGAGAGAAAGAGGAAGGAAGGAAGGAAAGAAGGAAAGAAAGAAAGTTGATTGTGACTGATAAAAAAAACCCATGTGTGTCAGAGTAGAACCATGCTCCATAGGGTCTTCAATGGCTGATTTTTTCAGAAATGGATTGTCAGGCCTTTCTTCTGAGGGGCCTTTGGGTGGACTCAAAACCTCCAACTAAGTGCATTAACTCTTTGTACTACCCAAGAACTCCACGGCACATATTAGATGGATTATAATGCAAGTTATTAGGCAAATGATTGGGAGAGAAGAACAAACTTAACCGTTGTTAGCTACCATCAGGTGTTCTTGCTGTTAGTGAGAAAACACAACTCCCAGTTCACTTTTCTCTGTCCAAGAGACTCATGGTCAAATAGAATCAGTATTGAGAGATGAAGTGATTGCACAAGATTACCTAGCTGCCAAGAAATAATCCAAAACCTGCAAGTAAAGGAAGCAATGCCCATGGGAACCAGCCAGGGATCACTAAGAGCAATCTTGCCGAACTTACTTCAATTCCTTTTTGAGGTAGGATCAGGGACTGGTGGGAAGTGTATAACCAACACTTCCCAGACTTTGGCTAAAGACCACTTACTCAAGGGTACACCCCTAAAAAAAATTGTTCACAAATGGGGGACGTTTTGCATCCTATTTTTGTTGTCACATGTCATTGAGTCGATTTTCGACTTAATGGCAACCCCATGTGAGAGTAGAACTACCCCATAGGGTTTCCTAGGCTGTAATCTCTATAGGAGCAGATCTCCAGGTCCTTCTCACATGGAGCTAATGGGTGGGTTCAAACTGGCAACGTTTTAGATAGCAGTCAAGCGCTGAACCATTGTGCCACCAGAGCATCCTAAACTAAAAACAAACAAACAAACAACAACAAAAAAAACACTACAGCAGAGTTGATTCTAACTCACCTTTTACACCTCACTTTTTGGAGAGTCTCAAAGCACATTAGCATATTAAAGGCTCTGAGATGTTTTCTAGGAGAAGAACTTGTTTACCTAGCAATGTCTAGATTTATTTGAGCTTTGTTTTTCTTTATTATTATTATTATTTATTTTTCACTCAATACCTATCTGTATCCTTTGGAACATAGTCCTATGAAACTGCAGTTGGAAAACTCAAAGCATATGCATATTGGAGTTTTTTGATAACATTTCAAATGGAGGGAAACATGCTAGCAAGCAGAGCAAGTGCACTGTGGATGTGCAACAAAGTGAATAATGAATGACAGTCTATAGCTTTGTCTTGGGCTCTCTCCCATTCAATACATTTGTTGAGGTACTCGGACAGGAACAGAACATGAGATAGAACAGACAGCATTGCAACTCTTTAAATGACAGAATGAGAATTCAATATCATCTTGTCTGTATCCTCAGCCCAAAAAGTTGAAATTCAGTAGGTAAAATAGTCCAGCTCTACTCTCAAGTGTATACTTTAAAAAGCTGCACAAATTCTGGCTGGGTGAGATAGACTGTAAAAACACTACATTAGAAAAAGTAGAGGAAGTTAATGGGTAATACACTCAGTATGTGTAAATAGCATGGGAAAGATGCCAGGACACAAATTCAGCCTAATTACACAGTGCATAAGGTACGGTGTCCATGATAAGTCAGATCATAGTCCTGTAATTCCCTTCACTGAAAAGATTGTGTGTTGGATATTGTAGGCAGTTCCCCTGGTACAGATTTGTAAGATTAACTAATGGAGATGATGCTAACAAAAATGAAGTACAGAAGAAGACTGTGATGAGAAAAATCAAAATGTTCTTTATTCAAGTCCATCTATTTCTCTGACAGGAAAATATTTTAAAGAGACATTACAGTGGCCCTCTAATCTGCTCTCTGTCCTGTGCAGCCACAGATGTGGAGAACTAGACCTAGTCTTTGGAACCACATGCTTGGACAAAATTTTGATTCAAAATAAGAATTAGAGCTATGTGAGAACTGAATGGCCTCCTTGTGTTTCACTGAGATGCCCATCACAAAAAGAGTTCTGTCAGGCACTGATGGACATGTGAAGTTGTAGCAAGCACTTAGGCACCAGAGGAAAGCCTTGACTTGGCCTGAGAACTTCCTTCAACCTGGAAGCCGTTTGAGTCTCTATGAACACTTGTTAGATAGTTCACATGGGCCACATTTGCTTGAGGCTAACCTCAGAATGAAGGCTTAACTGGGATATTACTTAACTGGGATAAGTACTTACTGATGAAGATTAAAGACTAGAGTCTAGCTGTATGGATTACACCTCAATATAAAGAAAACTAAAATCCTCAAGACGGGTCCAATAAACAGCTTCACGATGGATGGAGAAAAGATTGAAGTTGTCAGGAACTTCATATTATTTGGTTCTATAGTCAACATCAATGGAACCAGCAGTCAAGACATCAGACAACGTATTGCATCGGGCAAATCTTCAAAAGACCTCTTTCAAATGATGAAGAGAAAAGATGTCTTCTTGAAGACTAAGGTGCGCCTAACCCAAGCCTGATATTTTCAATTGCCTCTTAGGCATGTGAGAGCTGGACAGTGAATAAGGAATACTGAAGAAGAGTTGATGCTTTTCAGTTGTAATGTTGGAGAAGAATGCGAAGAGTACCATGGTCTGCTAAAAGGATTAATAAATCTGTCCTGGAAGAAGTGCAGCTGGAATGCTCCTTGGAAATGAGAATGGCCAGACTTTATCTCATCTACTTTGGTCACAGTGTCAGAAGGAACCATTCCCTGGAGAAGGATATCATGCTTGGTAAAGTGGAAGGTCAACAAAGAAAGGGAAGGCCTTCAACGAGATGGATAGACCCAGTGGCTGCAATGATGGGCTCAGATATAGCAAAGATCATGAGACTGGCAGAGGACCGGGCAGTGATTCATTGTGCTATGCATATGGTCGCTATGAGTCAGCGCCTACTCAATGGCACCTAACAACAGCTGCCATCAAATCAGTTCTGACTTGATGGCACCCATGTGTGTGAGACTAGAACTGTACTCCATAGGGTTTTCAGTGGCTAAGTTTTTGGAAGTAGCTTGCCAGGCCTTTATTCTGAGATGAATTCTAACCTCCAACATGTTGGTTAGGAGCCAAGTACATTAAGTGTTTGCACCACTCAGAGACTCCTCACTGGAGTGTAAATTCTCCTAAACGAAAACTCCCTCTAAAGTACTAGCATTGGTTTGGGGAAATCTTTTTTTTTTTTTTTTTTCCAAATTATATTGCATTTTATTTTACGTATTTATTTTTTTAAATTGTGATTTGGGTGAAAATTTACAGAGCAAATTCACCTTCCATACAGCAGTTCACATACACTTTGTCTCATGACATTGGCCACAATTCACCACAATGCAACAACTTCCTCCCTACAGTCACCTCTTCCCTGTGTCCATCCCTCCGTGCACTCCTGCCCCCTGAGCTGTCTCCCTGTGCCTAAGCAGCCCTTCTTTCTCCCATTATTGTTCTCTCCAAGGAGTGTATCTACCTGAGGTAAATGTTAAACTCATATGCCTGTCTTTTGTTTGGCTTGAAGCCACAGGTGTGGGTTCAATTGCAGACCTGAAGGGCAGCTAGGGGTCATAGTCTCAGTGGTTCCACCAGGCTCTGTCGGACCAGCAAACCTGGTCCCCCCCGCTTTTTTTTCTCCAAATGATTTTGAGTTTTGGTCCACATTGTTCTCCCTCTCTATCCAGGATATCCTACATAGATCCCCCTCTGAGTGGTTGACAGTGGTAGACGGGCACCATCTAGTTCTTCTGGTCTCATAGTCATATAGGCTGCAGATTGCATGGTGTACCAGTCGCTAGGACTAATTGTTTCCATGCATTTTTTTTATTTTCTTCATTCTTCTTTGCTCTGGATGAGGAGAGACCCACCATTGTACCTAGATGGCTGCTTGCAAGCTTTTAAGATCCCAGTCGCTACTTGCCAAAGTAGGAGGTGGAACAATGTTTTATGTAGTATGTTATGCCAGTTGAGCTTGATGTCTGGTTTGGAGAAATCTTGCATTCACCTCTTCTCAACTTCTGTCAAAACTGTTGCTCAAAAGTCAGATATAAGACTCTTTTCCTTTAGGGTATTTGGCTATGAAGAGCTAGAATGAACAATTCAGGATAAAATGAATGGTAAAAGAAAGGACTTTGATTAAAGGTAAAGAAAGGAGGCCAAAATAATTGTGTCTGTGCTCAGAGCAGAGCTTTTTACAAGGAGTGAAGCTTTCAGCACGGAACACTGAAAAGTGATGAAAGATAAGCAAACCACGGAAGACCAAGACACTGTATCCTAAATCCTGAATTGGGAGATAGACTCAGAGCAAGAAGTCTCTTTTGGATATCAGGCTCTTGTGCACCATTACTGAGCTCAGATCTGGGGGCACACTGCCTTGAAGGTCATTTTGTGATGTTTACCTCTTGACATCACCCAGAAAGTCAATGCTGAGTCACTAGACAGGTCTCCCTAGGAAACACCTGGATGTTGGCTTTAGTATTTTTTTGAACATATATAATCTTCTCTAAGTCTTTAGTCCTCTGGTGAATATTAGAAAAGGTTTTGTTTTCCTCTCTTGTTTTTTGTTCCTGTATTTTCTCTGCTCCACTCCTCATTTTTACACCACCCCTGTCTCCATCTCTCTCCCTCTCTCTTCCTTTCCCTCTCCCTCTTTCTCTCTCTCTCTTTCTAACTTTATTGTGATTTGGGTGAAAGTTTACAGAGAAAATTCATTATCCCTTTCTATTGCTTCTCTCCTCTTCCTCCCTTCTCCAGCCCTTCTCTCCAGTCTTCTCTCTACCTTTCACCTTTTCTCTATACCTCTTTCCCCACTTTCCCTTTCTTTGCCCTTCCTGCTGGTCCTGAGTACCCATAACTGAGGAGCGTCTGCCCTTTCCCTTCTGCAACAAGAATGAATGGAATAGTTTTTTCCCTGTTGGTGAACATTTTACCTAAGCACAGAAAGATTGACAGTTGTATGATTTTGGTGACAATATACAAATGAGAGAACATTCTGGCTAGCCCTTCATAGCTATAGGAGTGGTTCCATATCATAGTGAATTCACAAAGTTGACAGAATCCAGAACCATAGGTGCATGCTAAAGAAAGCTGGAAACCAAAATACTTTTATGTGCTATTTATAAGTGAATATGTTGTTGATGATGGGTGCCGTCAAGTTGGTCGCAACTTGTAACTCCCTATGACCAAGTAGAACTGCTCCCTAGGTTTCCAAGGCTGTAATCTTTACAGGGAGCAGATCTCCAGGTCTTTACTCCCGCAGAGCTACAGTTGGGGTCAAATTGGCAACCTCTCAGTTAGCAGCAGAGTGCTTTACCATTGCACCACCAGGGCTTTTTAGAATATGGGGAGGATTAGCTCCAAATACTTAATGAATTTTATAGGCAGATGAATTTCTTGAGAGAAAAAAGCCCTCCAGGAACCTCATGAGTTACATATGTATCACATAGTACCATCTTAGTTTCCTGCTTACCTGATCCCACAGATGTAACTATCAGGCGTTTACAAATTAAATGTCTCTTTAAAAATAGACAACACAGTCTCTTACTTATATACACCACTTGCAGCTCAGCTCTCTTGTCATCCTTCTAAATATTAGGTAGAAGAAGAAGAAAAGAGAAACCATGACTTAGTTTTTGCAGACTTTCTTTCCAGCTAGCATTGCAAGCAGCCCAGAACAAGTGGCTCCAGCACAATCAGAGATAAAATGAGTGGAACACCTGAGCAACAGAATGAAGAGTCACATACCCACGAGAAGGTTCTGATTTTGACATGAAAACTGGCATCAGTTGTGCATTGTCTCCAAGAAAGCTCTGAAATTGGCCAATCTCCTCCTTGTAAGCTTGATCATTTGGCTGAATAGACCACCAAAACTGTCCCTAAAGGAACTTGAGAGACTTCGAGTCCTTTTGAAGGTATATCATTGCCTAGAAATCCTATCTTTTTAGACTGAGAATTAAAAAATTTCTCTAACACCTTGGGAAAAAAATGAGGTAGATTCTCTTTAAAGGACGTAAGAAACTGCTGGTGTTCTCCTAAGCTCTGCCTTTGTGAAACAAAAGAAGTAGATTAAAACTGAAAAACTAAAATGAAATAATCTGATTTGGGGGTGTCTATATATTATAGACAGTTGAATATCTGAGCAACTAGTGGATTTTTGGAGTCTCTGGGTGATGTAAACACTAAATGCACTTGACTGCCAACTGAAACGTTGGGGTGTGAATCCACCCAGAGTTGCCTCAGAAGAAAAGCCTGGTGATCTGTTGAGGAAAATCAACTCTTACAAACCCTGTGGAGCACAGTTCTACTGTGACACGCCTCAGGTCACCATGAGTCAGAGTCTACTTGACGGCAGCTGGTTTAGCTGATTTTTTGTTTTTCTTGTGCAACTTTAATATCAAATTGATATAGCATTATTGTTTCATGAAAGATTAAAAATGCCTAAGATTATAAATCTATTTCCAGTCTCTCATATGTTTAACATTTTAGGATTTAGATATTCTAACCTTTGTTCTGTCATACGTTGGGGCCAAGATCCTAACTGCAAGTAATGTTAAAATTAGCTAGTTTGCCTTAACATCTCTTTCTATCATACAGTAAACCCTGTGTCTACTCACAGGGGCTCTGGCACAATGGTTAAAGCATTCAGCTGCTAACCAGAAGGTCAGAAGTTCAAACCCACCAGCTGCTCCATGGGAGAAAGATGAGTCTGTCTGCTTCTGTAAAGATTTACAGCCTTGGAAACCCTATGGGGCAGTTCTTCTCTATCTTACGAGATGCTGTCAATTGGAATGAACTTGATGGTAGTGAGTTTGGTTTGAGTTTTTGATGTCTACTTAGTAAAGCAACAGTTTCATATTGTTGATGTTTGTATTGCCTACCTAATGTTCAGAAGAAATTCTTTCCCTGTTTTCATTTGGCTTCTCATCAGATGTGGCATTTAACAGGTCATTAGTCAGTTCTGGCCCTTAGCCTTAAAACATGCATGTTTAGACACATAAATGAAACAACAAAACACATGTGCATGTGATGTCATATAATTAAGCTTCATTATATAGATGAAGACATATATACCCACAGAGTTTCCTGTGGCATATGCAATAGAAGCCCTTCAAACTAGCACCCTCACACCTGCCTGAAAATATCCTCTTCTCCCACTTTTATATTACATATTACATGTACACTTCACATCACATCTAAGGAGCAGAGATTTTTAGTGCTTTCCATTTTGCTTTGAAATATTCCAAAAATGCTCCTTTAAAAAAAAATGGGAGGAAGGCACTCATATTTTATCCATGCTATTGTCACTAAATTCTCACTATGAGCAAAATCTATTACTTGTGCTAAGATGAAGAAATTTAATCCACATTATTTATAGCATGTTGCTATTTAGTGCTCATTTGCTAGGTAGGATTGAATATAGAAATCAGTTCAGTGCTTGCTGACTCCCAAATTATTTATTCTAAGCTTGTTGAAATCTTACAGACTAAGCTTTTGGCAAAATTATCAGTTCAGAATATGTTTTGTATCACTCTTTTGGAATCTGATGCTATGACCTGTTTAGAACCTGAGATGGGAGTACTTGTAGAAGTGATTTGCAGAATCAGTGTTCTCAAGTGAAGCTATAAGGGACTGAAGGGAATAGGGCAAAGGGAGTAGGAGTAGGTTGGCAAAAGTATGGGTTCAACTGGAGTCCACCCTCAGCCTACTCCCAAAGGGGAGCTCTTAAGCGCGAACAACACCATAGTGCTATCTGCCTAGAAGCTAGAGACCCTGCCTTTAGTATCACCTTTTCAGGAGCTCTGGTGGCATGATGAGTAAGGCATTTGGCTGCTAATCAGAAAGTCAGTGGTCCAAACCCACCACCTGCTCCATGGGAGGAAGGTGAAGCAATCTACTTAAAGACTTAGAGCTTTGGAAACCCACTGGGGGTCACTATGAGTCAGAATTGACTTGATGGCAGTGGGTTTATTTTTTTTAATCAGGGATGGAAGGACCCCTGGTAACACAATGATTAAGTATTTGCTGCTAACTAAAAGATCACTGGTTTGAACCCACCAGCCACTCTTCAGGAGAAAGATGTGGCAGTCTGCTTCCATAGATTGAAATCTTGGAAATTCTATGGGGCAGTTCTATTCTGTCCTGTAGAGTGGCTTTGAGTCAAATTTGACTCAATGGCAAAGGGTTGGTTTGGTCAGGGATGGAAACTTCCTGGCATTCCCTGGCAAATGCAGTGGTGTGCTTTACGTTGGTGGTCTGAAGGAGCCTGCCCCCACCAGCTTCCAACACCCCATCATGTATATCTCTTCCAAACTGCTTTTAGTGGCATCAAGTTGATAGCTTGAAATCAACCATTATAGAAGTATTTATACCACAGAAATCTACAATATTAAAAACCAGGGGGATTTGTTGTTGTTGCTATAGTTTTGGTTTGTTTATTCTGCCCAACCCCCAGTGGCAGCCCCTCCCAAGAACTGTTTGTTAAATATTTGCCAGCATATATGCTATTTCCCACATGGATTGTGCACTTAAAGCATCAATAGGATACTTGAGTAAGGATGACCCCCTTGAACATGCAGTCTGGGTTCCATTTGGTACCTAAAGTCTCACCCATATTTGATTTAGACGAATCAGAAGCTGAAATTTTAAACTTGGAGTTGATTTAAGATTTTTGGGATCATGTAATGGGGTGAATTTGTTTTGCACATGACAAGGACATGATAGCGACCCCTCCTTGGGTTTCTAAGGTATTATCGCTATGCAAGTAGATTGCCCTGTCTTCCTCCTGAGGAGTGGCTGGTGGGTTTGAACCTCCAGCCTTCTGGTTAGCAGTCACATGCCTAAAGCATTACACCACCAGAGCTCCTTTGTTTGATTGTTAAAGAGTAGAGCATTATGGACTTAATTGGGTCCCCAAAAAATACATGTTGTAAATCCTAATCTCTATGCCTGTGGTTGTAATTCCATTTGGGAATGGATTGTCTTTGCTATATTAATGAGACAGGATTCGTGTAGGGTGTGTGTTAAGTCAGTCTCTTTTGAGATATAAAAAAGATTAAACAAGAAAGCAAAGGAAGCAGAGATGGGGGAAGAGAGATATCATACCACATGAAGACTGCCCAGTTGCAGAAGCTCAGAACAGACTAGGACCTTCCTCCCGAGGTGACAGAGAAAGAAAGCCTTTCCCTAGAGCTAGCACCCTGAATTCAGACTCCTAAACGGGGCAAATAACTTTGTTTGTGAACGCCATTCACTAGTATTTTTATTTTAGCAGCAGTAGATAACTAAGAACATGAGGAAACAGGGAGGAGCTTTAGGCTTTTCCAAGAAAGCTATTCTTATTCTACATACTGCCTTTTAATGATCATTTCATAGTTTCTGAGTCCAAAATGTAAGATTAAAAGAAAAAAAAATTTGAATAGGAGTGTGAAAATAGTCTTGTGCCAGGCAGTTTTGAGTCCATGCTGTTCAATCAATTCGAAGTATTACTAGCATTTTTCTCAAGAGTGTAATATACAACAACTGCCAAGCTTTCCTTTTGCGATTACAAAAAGGACAGATACTGGAGTGAGCCATATTTTAGCACTGCAGGGATATAAAAAATGAACTGCTAAAAACAGCCCAGGAGGAATGAATAGCAATAAGACATCAATGTCATCTGTATACTGATTTGTGATAAATTTCCAAAAGGCTTAATGGTATGATGCTATGATATATAAGGGCTTCCTGAAAGTTAATAACTGCAAGGTACCCACTTGGAGAAATGTAATGGGGAAAAGTAAGAGATCACAGGTAATATATAAATAAGTAACTTCACTAATATCGTCCAGCTGTTCTGTGTGCCGCTGCCCTCTGTGATTAGACATAGAAAATGAAAAGGATTGTGAAGACATGAGAAAGTCGAATGTTAAACACGCACTTGTAATGACGCATCTGATAAGGTCTTTAATTTGCCTTTTAATGGATTGAGACCAATATGACTGAAAAAAAATGTGCAAGCTTTGATCACATTTCGGAGGTGAATTAATAATAGCCAGAGTCCTCAGAAGGACCTCTGATAGCGTAGTGCCTAGGGCACTTGACTGCTTACCAGAAGGCTGGCAGTTCAAACCCACCAGCCACTCCTCGGAAGGAAGGTTGGGCAATCCACTTCCGTAGTGATACTGCCTCCAAAAGCCAAGGAGGGGTCGCTATGAGTCGGGTCCAACTTGATGGCACATAACAACAACAACAACAACAGAGTCCTCTGATGCAGGCTTTCAAGTGGGAGCAACAGAATCTTTTTGGGAACAAATTGTCCTTGCCATTTACCATGTGGATTGTGTACTTAAAGCATCAACAGACGTGAGGTGTTGGATCTTGAATAAGGATGGCCCCTTTCAACCTATAGTTTGGACTTCTTTTGGTCAGGTAATTTTATGGCTGTGCAAACAACTTCTGGTTAGCAGCAGTGTGAGTGGGACACAGAACATACTTTAAACATGTTTACTGAAGAAAAGAGTGAATAAACCAGTTGCCATCTAACTTGATTCTGACTCATGGCATCCCCATCTGTGTGACAGTAGAACTACTTCATAAGGTTTTTAGTAGCTGACTTTTCATAAAGAGATCGCCAGGACTTTCTTGCGAGGAGCTCCTGGGTAGACTCAAACCTCCATCCTTCTGTTCAGTAGCTAAAGAGGTTAACTATTTGCACCACCTGGAAACTCCAAAGTAATAGATGAGTGAATATATGCCCCAGATCCTAGGACTACAAATAGATGAAGAAAAGGAAAACAACTAAATATATTGAGTACCTATTTTATCCACTTTCATATCTGTTTTACCTAGCTTAATTCCCCCAAACAACCTGAGATGGTCAGTTTTATAGACCAGGAAATTGAATTGTTGAGTTGTTAAATAATTTACCTGTTGTTGTGTGCCATCAAGTGGGACCCGACTCACAGCGATCCCTCCTTGGGTTTCCGAGGCTGTATCACTTATGAAGTAGATTGCCCAACCTTCCTCCTGAGGAGTAGCTGGTGGGTTTGAACCACCAGCCTTCTGGTTAGTAGTCAAGTGCCTTAAGCACTATGCTACCAGAGCTCCTAAATAATTTACCTAGAGTTGCAGAATGTCAAGAAACAGAACTGAGTTGTGTGAACATAGGTTGTCTGACTGCAGAACTGTCTCTTTCCAGAATATTGCAATAAAACTGAAGCCAGGTAAGAAACATTCAGGAAGAAGCAGCATGGGGTGAGAGCCCTGATTTTTGGCCTTCCTTTTCTTTTCCCTATTTGGAAAAAGGGAGCAAAGGTCAGTGCCCCACCCCTTGGTTCTCACAGTGTCTCAGCCTGCTCATTGCATCGGTGCAGGCTATTTGTATTAGCTCTTACACCATCCATATTTCATCGTTGGAGATGGTGCTATAGGTTGCTTTGTTATCTGGCTGACATTCTTTTCTCTGGCAATGTGGTGAAGCATGTACTGAATGCCATTCCTGACTGAGTAGGGAGCTCTGGTAGCATCGTGCCTAAGGCATTCGACTGCTAACCAGAAGGCTGGCGGTTCAAGCCCACCAGCTACTCCTCGGAAGGAAGATTGGGCAATCTACTTCCATAGAGATAACGCCTCAGAAACCCAAGGAGGGGTTGCTGTGAGTCAAATGGACTTGACAGCGGTGAATTTGGGGTATTTTTTCATCTGAAGAGTGACACCTACAATGCCTAAGATAGTTACTGTTTTCAGTGTACCAGTTCTTTCAGGTAAAGAGTCAGGAAAAAAGACAAAGTTGTGATTTCTAGGACACAAATATGTGTACTTTCTCTGTTTAGTGGGTGAAGATACTTTCTCTGATTGCTGCCCTTTCTCTCTCTTTCCTGCTCTGTGTCTCTTGCTTTATGATGAGGACACACCTTGGTGCTTCTCCATCTGGGATGTTCTCCTCAAAGAACATGAATTGCACTTTGGTAACACTGTTGATCACATTTCCAAATTCCACAAGGCACATACAGATCAAGAATAACATTTAAAGTCATGAGCCTCAAAGGACTGGCCAACATCAATGGCCTGTCCAATTTCTCCTAGGCAGTCATCCTTTAAGTCATTTTATATCATGTGCATAATTTAGCAGGGACAAAGCAGATACATCCCTGCCATTCATTTCTGTCTGCCTTTAGTTCTCTATGGATAATACAGATGATAATGCATGGAAATTTTAAGTTTGTTTTTGTCCACAACCAGTGTTAAGACTAACAGGAATTCAAGATTGACCTTTAGTTCCCGTCATGGTTTCCAAAAGCTATCATAACAAAATAGCACAAAGTAGGTGGCTTTGAAGAACAGAAATGTAGTAAGTATATCAGTGCTGGAGGCTGGAAGTCCAAGATCAGGGTATCAGCCAAGTTGATTTCTTCTTATCTTAGCTTCTGGTGGCTTCTGGCATTCCTTGGTGTTCCTTGGCATTCCTTGGTGTCTTCCCATGTCATCTTCCCTCAGTGTCTATTTGTATCTTTTTCCTCTTTTACAAGACACTACTCAGAAAGGGTTTGTTGTTGTTGTTATTTGCCATCGAGTCGGCCCTGACTCATAGCGACCCCTCCTTGGGTTTCCGAGGCAGTATCACTACGGAAGTAGGATTGCCCAACCTTCCTTCCGAGGAGTGGCTGGTGGGTTTGAACCGCCAGCCTTCTGGTTTACAGTCAAGTGCCTTAGGCACTATGCTACCAGAAGGGGTTAGGACTTACTTCATTCCTAAACAACTTCCTGTTAACCTAACTGGTAAGATCTTAAAGACCTTATCTCCAAACAAGATGACACTCACAGGTACAGGGGTGAAGACTTCAACATATCTTTTTTGGAGGGTGAGGTGGAGTGGTACAATTCAGTCCATAAAAATTCTTAAGGCATACCAGGAATATTATTGTATTGTTAAGTACCATCATGTCAATTTTATACTTCTAAGGACCACATGTGACAGAGGAGAACTGCCCCATAGGGTTTTCTTAGCTATAATCTTTATGGGATTAGATCATTAGGTTTTTCTCTCATAGAGCAGCTGGATGATTTAAACCTTCAGTGTTTTGGTTAGCAGCCAAGTGCTTAGCCATCATGGCACCCAGGAAAATGAAAGTTTATAATTGCTGTGGTACTTGGCTCAGCATCCCCACTCAAGAGCATTGTTGTGAGCTCAGTCCAGCCTCCCAGGCACCTTCCTTCTCCATAGTCTTGGATACATGTGTATGGTAGTTAAGGTTATATGTCCACTTGCCTGGGCCTGGTTTTGAGTAGCTGAGCAGCTGGATGTAGTATTCCATGATGAGACTGGTAATCAACTCTATGGTGGAATCTACTGTGAGCAGCTGAGTAGCTGCCTTCAGGATGTGGTCTGTTCCCAGCATATAAGGAGAAGCTTTAGGAATGGTCTGTAGCTTTTGGCACACTTGAATCCTGCATGTAGCCGAGTTGTTATTCAGCAGCCTGTCATGTTGTCTGCCAATGCTGGGATTCTTAATGGACTTGAATCAATGGCCTTTCATATGGTTTGGTACTTGTTGACTTTGGGTTTGTCAGCCTCAGCAGCCAGCAGCTGCCTGAATAAAGGGAAACCTCTAGATCTAGTGGGCCGTGAGCAAGATGCAGAGCTGAAGCCCAAGGTTGAAGGGCTTTCACCCAACCCCTAGAACTTGGCACTTTGAATTTGGACTTCTAGCCTCCAAAACTATAAGAGAATAAACTCCTGTTTGTTAAAGCCCCTATTTGTGTTATCTTTCTGTTAGAGTGGCATGAAGTAACCAAAACAGCATGCTTCCTCAGAGGCTGGTGTACATGGAGCTAGAGTCAGTGCTGGTTCTCTCACCCATGGAGACTCTAAACTACTCTTAAAAGCACTTCTGGAACATGGTCTGTTATTCTCCATCTGGCAGTGGTTTCTTCAAACCAAGTAAGGGCCTTTTCCTCAAGTTAGGACAGTTCGATCTTGAAGGTGCTCTGATCTTATTTTGAGTTCTCCCAGAAGATAGTCTGGCTTTCTCGATTTTGTGGGTGCTTCTGACCCCCCCCCCAAAAAAAAAAAAAAAAAAAACAATCTGGGATATGCCAGGTGCGACGTAGAAGCTTCCTCTCAGGCCCACAGAAGAACACCTCATACTG
>NW_006921672.1:2145979-2147197 GCF_000298275.1 Orycteropus afer afer
AGTGGGTTTTGTGTTTGTGTGTGATTCTAGAAGAATATGGAAATTAAGCCTGTATTTAATTTGTACATAAGAATAAAATTCCTCCCCCACTCTCCCACCACCTGGAAGAACACTTTTGTATGACAGCCCTCCACTCTGCCCCTTAGCTCCTAGCTGTCCACTGTCATAGAGTAAGCCACAGGGCAGGGATTTTCCTCTTCTGAGGGATCTTCGTTTCTAGCACTGAAGGGTAAGCTAACTAAGTCCATGAATTTTTTTCAGTGCTATTAATGTGAATGCAGCATTATTAGAATGTACTGTGAGTTTTAGATGGATCTTTTATCCTTTTGTTACCAAGGCTTTTCCAAAGATAAAATATACATTATACTGCATGGAGTATATGAAAGTTCAGTAAAATATGATAATGTTGCTTCACACGCTGTTCTCTTGGGTACAATATCAGGAAAATGTTTTCCTCTGACAGCCTCTTGTAATGGATGAAAATATTCCCTCTCATTGCACACACAGTGCAAGGTTTCGGGTATATTATTGGAGTCAGGTAATCTGCCTCTGAAATACTGGTATTTGAAAAGCAAATTTAAGGCTTAGGACATTTTCATTTTATGATCAGTGACACTGAGGTTAGTAAACTATTTCTTTAGCTACGAAGAAGAGAAATGTCAGGCAAGATTTTTTTTTTTTTCCAGTTGCCATTTGCTTTTTAGTTATTGCACCTTATGGAGCTCAATAAATAAACCATGAAAGCAGTAGGATGCATAGAAAAAGCAACGCACATGGACTTCACTTGTCCTTAAGGAAGTTACTTCACCTCCTTGGGCTTGTTTTCTGATCTATAAAGTGGAAACTGTATCAAAGAATATCACAAATGATGGGATGCACCTCTAATTGTTCCTAGAAGATAGTTTTTCTTGAATTTAATTTTAATGTAACAACAGTTATGTCAGCAGAGGCTACCTGTGTAGTAATATGCTTGTCATTTGAGTCAATGCTATTTTTGCCATCCGTATTCCTGTGTTTCTCAGTCCACAAAAGAGATACAGACCGAAGTTTGCCTCCTCAGTAACAGACCTTTATGATCCATTTTGCTTTATAAAACTCAGCAGTTTTGGGAAAAGGTATCTACCCTTTAACTGATCTTGGCATTTTGTAAAGGACAGTGTGTCTTTGGGTCTTCTGAAGGAAGTCCCAGGTGAGAAATTTCTTCAAAACTAAGTGTTA
>NW_006921672.1:2152333-2153330 GCF_000298275.1 Orycteropus afer afer
CCCCTCCAGTCTGAACCCACAAAAAGATGTAAGCATTGCCTTCTGCTCATAATTCCTATCACCCTGCTGTTGACTAGTGGGTCTAGTTTAAATAGCTTCAGACACCAGGATTTCAAGAGAAAAGACCACAGATATGAGAAAGAGCATGTGGACTAAGCATGGTACTGTGGGGAAGTATTTCATTGCATATCTACACTTTCAGAAACCAAAGCGAAATATACTCCCAATTGCATACAGAATGGGAGATGTTGCAGTATTTAAAAGAGCCAGTGCAGTGCAAATAGAGGAGGAGGCTGGCTGTAGGTTGGCCTTCAGGCTGTTGAGGAGAGGGGTCTCCCTTGACCCTTTTGTTACCTTCTGAAGTTAACATCGAGGACAACAACATTGCTCAGGAGAGAATCCTGCAAATCGCAGAGGTACTGAATAATCTCCTAAGAGTAGAGGATGCTTTTTCTGAGAAACCACGTTATATATTTAAAAAAAAAAAAAAAAAACACCTGAGCCTCTTGACTGTTGAAGAAAAAGCTATCAAGAGAACATCTGTAGAAGATTCCTGGAAATGGGTTCTTTGTTTGTTGAATGGATGATTAAAAATTGGCAGATATAGTTGTGATAGTTGGAGTTGTGTGTCAACTTGGCTGGACCACAATACTGAGTGGTTTAAGCAGTTGTGATGTGGGTTATTCCCATGATGAGACAGGATGTGTATGCTTTGAGCAGCCAATCCATTGAAAGGGAGTTTCCCTAGGGATGTGGCCTGCTTCCAATATATTTATAGACATCTGGGAAAATGAGACACTCTTCTGTAGATCTGGATCCTGTTGTGCTACCTACAGGTGTCCATGAGTGAATGATCCACCATTCAGCCTGATGAGTTTGGATTTGTCACTCGTCGGAGTCAGCAGCTGGTGTACTGCCTGCCAACCTTCAGCTTGTCAGCCCCTGCAGCTGCATGAGTCGAGAAAAGCCACCAGCTTGACATTTGATCCAAGAACTT
>NW_006921672.1:2153900-2172879 GCF_000298275.1 Orycteropus afer afer
GGAAGCGCTCTAGCTTGGTTTGTGGAAAAGTAGCGACTAAATCTGTAGGCCTGTGCTCCAGCTCCAGAGAAACCAAGCTTCCCTCACCTGTAATCCTGTAGAAACAGGCAGAATCTTGCCTTACTCGTTATGACTTTAACTGGGAAAATGCAGGTTCATCTTTACCAGAGGTCAGGAAAGAGCCATGTCAGTGCACCTGTCACCTTCTATGTCTCTTGTGATAAGGAAGCGGCTGCACGTCGACACTCACTGTAGCTTGGTTGGCTGGAAACGTTGTGTGCATGCTTGTGTATGTGTTCACTTGAGAAATGGCTTTCCCTGAAACATAAAGACAGCTGTATCTCTGACGACTGTAGAAAGCCAAATGAAGTCGAGAAATTAGCTACGAAAGCCCAAGGACATTTTATTCAGTGAGAATGGCCTATTTTTAGTAATGTCCTTGCATAGATATCAGATTACCATAATCAGAGTTTGATTCTAGCTGCACCTGGACAGATGTCACAGCACATAGCTTTCCCAGTGATTTGGTAAAATAGATACTAAGCACATCAATGGAATATGATTTATGAAGCTGTGAGTTTCAATCCAGTGGAAGAAATAGGAGTTATTTGGTACATTCAGCATCATTCCTTAACTGAACTGACTTTTTATTTACTACCTGAATTGGTTGTTGTAACCAGAAATTAGGATGGTCATTATCCTCAAGTATTCCTGTTGGCTGCCTCCCATTTTGTTTTGGGGAGAGCTGGCTAATAGCAAAAGTGTCTAAAGGGAAAGTCAAGAATAAAAAGATAAAGAATCAAATGCTCTCAGTGGAAAACTCAGCTTCCCAACAAAATCTAATCTAGCAGGCAGGAGCTGTCAACATGATACATATTCTGGTCTTTAGTGCTGGTTTACATACAAGAGTTGAAGAAAAGGAGAAATTATTCACACACTCACAATTTGTTAAAATGATGTTGTTTGACTTCAAGTGACAGAAGCCCAAGGAAATTCATAGTTAAGATGAAAACCTCGGGCTGAGCCTGATTCTGGGCTCTCAGGGACCTTCTGATGTGTCGATGCCACCAAAGTAATTACACTGCCATGCTTGAGCTCTCCCAGGTTCAGCATTTATGGGACCAAGTTCTTTCAATTAATCTTCGTGCCTTAGCTAACTACAAATTTCATCTGGCACCGGGTGCATGAAGAAGCAAGGGCAGTTTCAATTTGAACTGAATCGCAAAGTTGTAAGTTGGAAAGGCCTTGATTGTAGTGTAATGTGGGGCAGAGAGCACAGGCTTTGAAATCATGCAGGTGTGGGTCTAATGCCTGCTCTGCCATTTTATTATTCAGCCACTATATGCTGAAAATAGAGGGCAAAGAGAAAGGAGAAGATCCTCCAAAAGAAGGATTGACATGGTGGCTGCAATGAGAGGCTCAAGCATCGCAAAGATCATGAGGATGACTCAGGACCGGGCACTGTTTCATTCTGTTGTCCAGAGGGTCACTGAGAGTCAGAACTGACTCAACAGCTACAACATACGTCAAACACCTACCGTGTGCCAAGCATTGTTCTGAGCTCTACCTGAAAACAAGACAGAGTTCCCAACACTGGTGGGGCTGAGATTCTAGTGGAGGTATCTCTGATCAGCTTCTCCAGGAAGTAGACTCTGATATGGACATTTGTGTGCTGCGGTTTTTTTTTTTTTTTTTTTTTTTTTTGGAGAAGGCTTTCTGGATTAATACCTGTGGGGAGAGGGGGGAGAAAGGGCAGAAGGAGAAGGTGGACTGTGGTGTGGTATCAACAAAAGCTCCAGCTGACCCCAGGAACTCTGAAGATGAGATGGCCCCCATTGGAGTGCTGGGCCAGGCCTTTAAGTGCATAGGCCAGCCACTGATTGCAGACTCTGGGGAAGGGGGCATGATCTTAAGCTAGGAGGTTAAAGGCTAATGGCAGTTCTGGAAGAAGGCTGGTAGCTAAGCGGTACCAGTGACAGCAATCCCAGCAGCCAGAGGAATAAGTTCTTCAGCCTTGAGGGAGGATCTGGGCAGCAGTAGACACTAAACAAACAAGCAAAAAAAAAAAAAAAAAATACATACATCATACATACACACTTGTATATATACACACACAGTATTTTTTACTAGTGGTAAGTTAAAAAGATCAATGAAACAGAGTAAAGAGGAAGGGCTGGGCATTTCTACTTTAATGGTATAGCCGGGAGGATCTCACTGAAGTGGTAGCATTCAAGCCCCCTTAAGCAGAGTGAGGAATTGAGGCATATGAAGGTGAGGGAGCAGGTTACAGGCAGTCCCCAGATTACCAACATCCAACTATGGACAGCTCCTACTTGCCCTTTAATGTAATGTAAACTTGTCCTCTTTTGAAAGGATTGAACCAGCCCCCACTTCCAACAAATTCTTCATCGCAATCACCTTCACTTGCTGCAGTGCAGCTTTTAAATCATTGAAGACTTTGAGGCTTCTCTTGCACTGATGTGAGGCTAAATAAGAACCAAGTGTACCTGTTCCGACTCACCTACAAATTCCACTTAAAGACTGAAAGATCTCATCTGGAAGCTGGGAACTGCGTGTATTCAATCAAAGGGAGCAGTATTTGAAGACCATGAGGTGATGCAGAAATAAGAAACAGGAAGAAGGTCACTACCAATAAGGAGATAAGTTAGAGTTGCAGATAAGGTCAGAAGAGTAGCCAGGAAACTGATGGTGAAGGGCCTCCAAAGGCCATAGTAAGGAGTTTGATTTTCATGCTGAGTGATATGGGAAGCTGTTGGAGGGTTTTACAGAAAAGTGCCATGACCTGATTTAAGTTTTTAAGAGCTTACTCTGGCTATTGTGTGTAAAGTCGACTCGACAGGCAAGGATGGATGCAGGGAGAACAATAGGAAGCTATCACAGTGTCTAGAAGAGAAATGATACTGGGTAATAGATACAAGGTGTTGAAAGGTGGTTTGGTGTGAGATCTGTTTGAAAGGCAGAGACAGTAGGACTTAGAATTCTGGATTGGATGTGGAGTGCAAGAGAATAGTCAACCAAGTGGTTTAATTTCCTGAGAAAGAAAGATTGGAGGAGGATTGGGTGGGAGTGAGAGGATCACTAATTCTGATTTAGACTTTGAGTTTGAGATACCTTTTAAACATGCAAATTGTTGTGGTTGTGTACCATGGAGTAAATTCCAACTTATAATATGCAAATAGAAATGTCAAATAGGAGCTAGATACACAAGTCTGGAGCCCATGAGAGAGAGGAGGGCTGAATATATGACTGTGGGAGTCCCAAATATATCACAGATAATTAAAGCCACTCAAGGGCTTGAGTTACACTACCAAGGCAGTGATTATAGTTAGAGAGAAGGACTAAGGATCCAGTCATATGAGATCCCAACATTTAGAGACTAGGAGGTATAGAAGGCACAAACAGTGGAGAGTGAGAAGGGATAACCAGTGAAAAGGAAGGAAATTCATAGAATGTGATGCCTTAAAAGCCAAATGAAAAATAAATCAACTGATCACTGAATTTACCAAGTTAGAAGTCATTGATAAGAGCAGTTTCAGTAGAAGAGTAGGTGTAAAAGCCTGCTTAAAGTGGTTTGAGCAATGAATGTAAACTGAGATAATGAAGACAGTGAGTATAGAAAATGATTTCAAGGATTTTTGCAATAAAGAGGAGCAGGAAATGGGGGAAAGGTAGCTAGAGGGGGATGAAAGTCAAAATAAAGATTTCTTAATGGTAGATGTTAGGACATGTTTGTATGCTAATTAGAATAATCCAATACACTGGATTACCTTGAGTCAAGTCTTCCATAAGGTAAGAGAAGGTGGGATCCAGTGCAAAAGGTATGTGAAGGTCTAGCACATCCCATATCAAGAAGGAAAGAGGAGTGTATAGGTGTGAATGCAGCAGGGGAAGTGGATTAGATTGTGGAAGATGAAGTAATTCTGCATCTAGATTGCTTCATGTTCTCACTCAAAAAAGAAACAATGTCATCAATTGAGCATAAGGAGTGGGAACAAAAAGTTTGAGGCATGTGGGGAGGTATAAAAGAATTATCCCAGAATGTGGAAGAGTGAAATGACTCAAACAGTCTGGTAGGATTGCTAGGAAGTGCTGAGGGCCCACTGGAGAGTTACGGTTACGAATAAAAATAGAGTTGTATGCAGTCATCCAGATTCATTCAGTGGCTTGTAAAAACATAGTAGGTAGAGAGTTGGGTCGAAGCAGCCATTGGGGTGTGGCAGGTAAGTTTGATGAAGGAAGAAATGAACAAGGTAGTTGAGATGTAAAGAACAGGTTCATGGTGGTGATGGACCATGGATTCTAAGCAAGTAAGGAGAGAAGCAAGAGAATTGTTAGCTGCCATCAAGTTGGCCCTCCATTCAGGGTGACCCCCATGCACAGTGGGATGAAACATCGCTCCGTTCTGTGCCATCCCATGATTTGTTGCAGGTTGGATCATTATGGTTATAGGACTTTTATTGGCTGACCTTCAGAAATAGACCACCAGGCCTTTCTTCCTGGTCCATTTTTGTCCGGAAGCTCCACTGAAACCTGTTTGGGGTCATAACAGTATACGGGCCTCCACTGACAACTGGCTGATGGCTGCACATGAGGTACATGGGCTGGAAATTGAACCCACATCTCCCACATAGAAGGCAAGAATTCTAACACTGAATCACAATGCTTCATACGATTCCTTGTATCACAGGGGAAACGGAAGTGAGCTCAACAGCTAACAGGCATTGAGTACTTACTTTGTACTTTCAGATCAATTCTTAACCTCAGAACAATTCCAAGAGGTAGGAAGGAATTATCTCCACCCGAAATGTAGTGCCCAGATCACTTCTAACTCGAAGCCTAAGCCCCATTTTCAACTCCACTGCAGTCTCATTACCATAGGGGAGAATTCTAGTCAACTGCAATTTCTGAGGCACTGATGTATATAACCTTTTGCATTTCTGATTTTAGCCTAACTTGCATCTATATACCTACCTTATTGAAGAGAACATAAGCAGTTTACTTGCATCTTTCTTTAATGGTTGAGAATCGTGTATGTCTCGCAGTAGTCTGTCAAGCTGAACACTGAGGCAAACAAAGCAGACCCCTTAGAAGATTGGCACTGTAAATATTACTTGCTAAATGGTTTAAATCTCTGACAATGCAGAGAGAAAAATGAGGTTTAGAGGGACTAAATAATACATTAAAAAATATTGAACTAAGAAGTGGTTGTCTTAATCTAGTGCTGCTATAACAGAAATACCAGAAATGGATGGCTTTAGCAAGCAGAAGTTTCTTTCCTCACAATTTAGGAAACTAGGAGGCTGAATTCAGAGCATTGGTTCTAGGGGAGTGCGTTCTCTCTCTGTTGACTGTAGAGGAATATCCTTGTCTCTTCAGCTTCTGCTTTCTGGTTTGTTGGAGATCTCCATGTGTCTTGGCATCTGTCTTATTCCATCTCTGCTTCTTAGCTTGCTTGTTTAATCTCTCTTACATCTCAGAAGAGACTGACTTATTATATACCCAACACTAATCTTGCCTAATTAACATAACAAAGAAAATCCATTCTCAAATGGGATTATAACCACAGGCATATTGTTGTTGTTGTTATGTGCCGTCGAGTGACCCTTTTGTGGGTTTCCGAGGTGGTATCACTACGGAAGTAGATTGTCCAACCTTCCAGAGGCTTGAATTTACAACACATATTTCTGGGGGACACAATTCAGTCCAAAACAGTGGCTGAGCCAGGATCTGAATCCACGTAGGGGAAGAGGCTTTCTTTGTGAGGCTGAATGTGGCTGTGCTCTTGCTCTCTGCCAGCTGACTTCTACTTTCTAAACCAGTCTTATGTAACACCTGCTGGGATGGCCTGGGAGGTCCAAGGTCCTGGCATGGAGCCACCTTTGTTCACCCAGACCATAAAAAGCCCTGCCTCCTACAAGGGCGTGCAGAGACTCAAGTCTGCCCGGCTGCTGCCCAAGGCTTCACCTTTGAACTTATCCCCTTAATAAACTCCTATGCCATAAACCTGGAGCTGCCAGCCTCTTTCTTGGGTCTCTTGGCCCACTCCGTATCTGTCGGGAAATTTAGAGTTACTGGTCCATGACAAGACAACCCAGCTCTGAAGTGGACGCAGAGCTCCAAAATCCGTGTGCTTTGCATTCCACCATTGCCACCTACAGCCATGAGAAACTGAAGGAGCCCAGGGTAGAGCTCATCAAGACTGCAAATAGTAGAGGCAAAAGGGAGTATGGGTTAGAGGGGGATCAACCTCTCAGGGACATAATTAATAAAGAAAGAAAATTGACAAGACAACTAGCTCCCTGCATATACAGTAAAATCTGTGACAGCCAGGACCTTTGTACAGTGGAAACGTGTCAGAGAAGGAAAGCTCAAATGTTTTCCACTAATAACGAGCTATAGAAAAATAGAAGACTACACTCTGTCAAAGACGGAAAACTTGCGAGACCCTGCCAAACAAGGCAAGCCCTTCGAGTTCCGGCTCTCACAGATTTCACTGTAGAAAAAAAAAATCTAAATACATATTTTTATTGAGATGTTTAAGACCTTTTTATCACTTTGAAAGTTTCCCTCTCAGTTTTTTCCTCCTAGTTAAAAATCGCCTTTGC
This sequence comes from Orycteropus afer afer, assembly GCF_000298275.1. Taxonomy (NCBI): domain Eukaryota; kingdom Metazoa; phylum Chordata; class Mammalia; order Tubulidentata; family Orycteropodidae; genus Orycteropus; species Orycteropus afer. Next base: position 2,160,527 of record NW_006921672.1, read on the forward strand.
TGTTAATTGCTGTCAAATCAACTCCAGCTCATAAGGGAATGAAACACTGTCTGATTTTGTGCTATCTTTATGATCATTGGTGTGTTTGAGTCTCTTGTGGCTGTTGTGTCAATTTATCTCACCGAGGGTTTCCCTCATTTTCATTGGTCCCCTACCGAAAATGATGTTCTTTTCTAGCGATTAGTCTTTCCTGCTGATGTGACCAAAGTAAGCAAGCCAGTCTTGCCACCCTCATTTTTAAATAGCATTCTGGTTGTATTCCTTCAAGACTGATTTGTTGATTCTTCTGGCAGTCCACTTCAGTATTCTTTGCCAGTACCACAGTTCAAATGCATCAGTTCTTCCTCTGACTTCCTTTTTATTGTCCAGCTTTTGCACACATAGGAGGCTATTTAAAAGACCATGGCTTGATTCAGCCATATCTTAGTCATCTAAGTGATCTCTTTGCCTTTGAAAACATTAAAGATATCTATTGCAGTATATTTGCCCAATGCAGGACATCATTTGATTTCTTGACTTCTGCTTCCAGGACTAAACATTCTTAGAAAAATATAAAAAGATCTAAGTCTATTGCATTTATCCAGAGAATGGATGAAACTCTGAGACTCTTCTCAAGCTGCACTGGGCCACTTGTCTTTAGTCTGGGAGCAGTGAAAGAGGCAGTTAAGACACACGAGGATGAGCCAAAGGAGAAGAAAGATGATGGGAGAGGAATGGGAGATTTGGAGACAAGCCAGTACAGGAACAAGATCACTTCTGGTGTTCCTATGAACAGGCATCCTCGTTCCTCCACATCTGTCAGTGGAGAGAGCAGAGTAGACAACACTGATTTGGTGATAGGACCTTCTAAATTTCTGAAAACAATTCTTTCATAATTATAGCCTTTCTGCATCTAGAGTAACCAATCGATCTAGGGTTGCATAGGATTTTCTGAGGTTTAGCACCAAAATTCCCACACCCCAGAATCTCCCTCAGTCCTGGCCAAACCTGAATGGTTGGTCACAAGATAAGCAGGGACAATTCTTATTTCAGATATACTATCCTCTAGTCCACCTATAAGTACAAATATACATGGTAGGCCATGGATTTCTTTTTTGTGTGTAGATATGACCACCCTAGTTCATCCAGAGGACTAAGAAAAATTATCTCACTTGTGCTTATCCAAGGAAGAATTACAATCTTGGTGTAATATAAAAGAGCACATTATATTCTTCCTCCTTTGTGTTCAAAGGATTTCCCTCCTGCCAGAATATTTTGAGCTCTTTTCTCTTGCTCTTGAAAATGTAGTTTCTGACAAAATGTAGATGGGATACAAGTGTTGGCTAATTAAGTTTTGACACATCACTGTATTCTACGAGGTAGCTACAGCATGCTTCATGTAGGAGGAAAAAAAAATAGAAAGAGTATAATCAGGTTTGTATTTCTTCTGACATAAACATCCCAATGCTATCTGTTACTCTCAGTGGAAGGTGCTTCTGGTTGGGAATTGATGCTTTACCATAAATAATGTGGATATAATTGCAATTTTCTCCCTAGCCCTCAGTAGTGTGAGAAGAGAGGAACATTACTCTAACTGTACACCACTACTTAAACTGAGAACAAGAGGATAAGCATCTACTATATGCATGGGTAGGAGAGGGGTGGGGCAAGAAATGAAGCAGCCATGTGATAAGATGTAATGAGTCTGTCAAATTATTATAAATAATAATATAAGCCTTCTTGAGTAACCCACTTCCCATTGGTACCTGAAAATTTTCTGAATGTCCAAGCCTTGGAGGAAATAGAATTTCTCAGTTTTGAGCAGAGGTTTCTAAGAAACTTGCTCTTGAATCAAAAGGATAGATCACATGCTCTTTATAGCACTGATTAACTACCCTTTGCCATACTTAGCATTGTGATTTAATATATATCTGTATAATCATTTGATTAATTCTGCCTTCCCCATTAGATGATATTTTTGGAGCATGAAGATTGTGTGTTTTTCTTCACTGTAGATCCTCAGAACTCAACACAAAGCAAAGAGACGCTCAGTAATTATTTGTTGAGTGAATAAATAAATAAATGAGGAGCAGTATGTCCTTCTTCAGAGAGCCTGTGACATGTCGTTATGTCTCTTTCACCCTACTCATTCCAATGTATTACATTATTGTATGTAATGTAATGTTAGCTGCTGTTGAGTTGTGACCCCAAGCATAGTAGAACAAAATGCTGCCCCATCTTGTGTCATCCCTGTGATCAGCCGGAAATCAGAGCATTGTGATCCACAGAATTTTCAGAAGTGGATCACTTGGCATTTCCTCCTAGTCCATCTTAGTCTAGAAACTTCACTGAAACCTGTTCGTTATCATTGCAACACGTAAACCTCCACTGACGGACGCTGGCTATGCGTGAGGTGCAATGGCTTGGAACCGAACTGCAGTCTCCTGCAGGGAAGAAAGAATTCTACCATGGAGCCATACTCCTGTATTTAATTGTTGGCTTTCCCCAAGGTAGGCTGCCTGAAGACAACATTACTGCCTCCCCAGCACTTCCATAGTGTCTGGCATATATTCAATGTGTGTTGCATGGATGACAGATAAAAGAGTTGTACTCCTTTGATTTTGCTGAGAGTTATAGTATACTGAATGTACAGAAGACATTAGGGGACCTTCACTATCAGTATTTGAAATAGCTGATAGCCTGATAGACTTGTCTTCCCTGCCCAGAGTAATCAGGACTCTGCTCAGGTAGCTGTTGTTGCTGAAGAGATCACACTGTATTCAGAGTTGAGATTGGATTCCATTCTCGGGTTTTTACTAACTCGTGTGGTGTTGGACAGGTGCTTATTCCCACTGTCCTCATTTTTGGTAACGTGTGCCAAGCATCCTACTTTCTTAGGGTTCTTATAAGGAACAAATGAGAATAAAGTTACTTAGAAAATTATCAATCACAATAGACATGCAGGGCGACTTACTTCCTTGGCTTTATGATTCATCAGAGACGTCCTTCCATTTCTGAAAAGTCTATAACCATGTTCCTCTTTTGGTGAATTCTGAAGTAGTGCCTCCAAGAAAGAACAGGAGGAGATGTTTTTTAAATGATGAAGAACAAAACCTAGCCTAGGTTTCCCAGAGGTCCCAAAAGAATCTTCAAGAATGAACATTGCCTAGTCATCTCCAAAAAAGAAATTCCACCTTATTTGTTTATTTTTTTCAAAAAAAGTTTTTCATGTTCTTCTATTCTAAAAGTGTTGTTGTTACATGCCGTCGAGTCGAACCCGACTCATAGCGACCCCTCCTTGGGTTTCTGAGGCGGTATCACTATGGAAGTAGATTGCCCCATCTTCCTTCCGAGGAGTGGCTGGTGGCTTTGAACCGCCAGCCTTCTGGTTAGCAGTCAAATGCCTTAGGCATTACGTTACCAAGGGCTTATAAAAGAAAAAAACAAGAAATAAAGAAGGAAAAAGTCCACAGAGTTCCACCTTTGAAAATCAACCTCCATTAATATACTGTATTTCTTTCTAGGTTCTTTTCAATAAGCAGTTTCTTTTGCAAAAGATACCATTTTGTTTCCTGCATTTTAATTTCTCCACTTTATTATAAACTCTTGCTAACATCATCTGATAAGGACTCTGTAATTTTACCTCATAAGATTTTTGTGAGAATGAAATGAGGGAGTGAATATACTCCTCATGATTCCTAATGAGGGCTCAGTAAGTGTTAGCTGCTGCTGTCACCAGCAGTATCATCATTATTAAGATTATTATAGTTTACTTAATATTCTGTTAAGTTGGACATATTGAGTGTTTCTGAATTTGGGCTATTAAGTTCTACGCTGCTAAGTCCTTCCTTAATAAACTTCCTCCTCTTAATGCTTTAGGAGTTTTCATTTGGCTGTTGCTCTGTCATAATTATATTTTAAGTGTGAGAAACATAGAAAATAAAAGTAATATGATACTGATATATTTATTTTTTTCTTTTTAGTCTTTCTGCACAGGACTCAAAGTAATATGTATGGTGTTATAGCAGGGATATCAGAAAGCCTGTGAGAATTTACCAAGTTCTTGGTGCTCATGTTCATATGTGTATCTGCTGACGTTTGTAATTTAGAGCATTTATATTCTTTTAGGGGACCTTTGCCTTCTTGACACCATCATTCCTAAGTAACACTAGTTAGAAGCTACCTCACAACAGAGGCTTCACGATACATACAGACTGCATGTAGACAGTTCTTTTCTATTTGGGTTCTATAGGACTACACAGGCTGATAGGAGACTTGGGGGGCAAACTAAAGCAGAAAGATTTGGGGGATATTTGTAAAGGTGGCATGCCAGTGGTTAAGCACATGGGCTTTGGGTTCAGATCCCAACTCTGCTATTATCCTCTCTAAGCTTCACTTGTTGAAGTCTAGGACGAGCATACTAACAGTACTTCCTCATAGCACGATGAGAATTTGTAGCCATAGTAATGTTATCTGACATGCTCAGTGCAGTGTCTGGTGCAGAGATGTAGTCAGCAAACATTATCCCCTCTTGTTACCATCATCATTATCATTGCTCCTCCTTCTCATCATCTTCTTCCTTCCCCTCCTTTTCTAAGTAACCTGAGGGAGCATATCTGACACACAGCACCAGTTACGATCCAGGAGAGAAGCTGAGATTGTAGCATGGAAAGTGTTGTCAAGTGTAAAAGGGTGAGATAAAGTGAATGAACATGAGCATGAGTGAAGTTGTCACAGGATGGAAGGATAAAGAGCAGGTCCAGATGTGGAGAGTAGTTTCAGGCCAAGTCCATGAAAAGTGTGAGAACTGCACATCAAAAATGTGCTTTTATTTGACCCCTAGGTCAGTCTAATGGCTGAAGGATCTACTCCTGACTGTGTATAGCCCATTGGTAACTTAAAAACATAAAGATTCTATGCATATATATATAGTCCCACTTTTGAAGGTCAGCCACTACTAATATTAAACTATATTTCTTTCTAGAAATACAGTTTTTCTGGAACATAGATACTTACAGGTAGTCCCTGACTTAGAACATAATCAACTTATAACGAAATGCACTTGTGACCATCTGTTGTTTTTTCCATACATCTTATCATTACTAATAGGTACTACATACATTGTTGCAGCATGTAATTTTCTGATGTTATCATTCTCAGATGTTCACTAGCTGATGTTCAAAGATCACATTTATAAAAATACTGATAATAAAAGGTAATAATGATGAAAACTAAAAGGAAAAAGGAGAGAGATATTCAATTTACTTTAGGACTGAATTAATGATTGAGTAATCAGAACAGAACCTGTCATAAGTCGGGGACTATCTGTATATGTGCCTGAGAAGAATATATAGATGTATACAAATGTATATAAGTATATACTGTTGTATATATGTGTACGTATATCTGTGTATCTACAGATATATGTACACATATACACACATAGAGATATGTAGATGCATATATACACATATATATATAGATTAAAAAAAAAAAAGCACTACTATCAAGTCGACTCTGACTCATAGCAACCCCCATTTCTGAGGTGGTAAATCTTTAGGGAGGTAGATTGCGCAGTGCAGTGGCTAGTGGGTTTGAACCACCAACCTTCTGGTTAGCAGTCAAATGCCTTAGGCACTATGCCACCAGAGCTCCTTATATATAGATATCTACATGCTTATATACATATCTACATTCATGCACATACACACATATATACATATATATGACAAAGTTGGCAAAACACAAAATATTTTCTCAAAACATACCTAGAGAATTAAACCTTTATATAACATATATGTTGTTGTTGTTGTTATGTGCCATCGAGTCGGCCCCTTGGGTTTCCGAGGCAGTATCACTACGGAAGTAGGATTGCCCAACCTTCCTTCCGAGGAGTGGCTGGTGGGTTTGAACCGCCAGCCGTCTGGTTAGCAGGCAAAGTGTCTTAGCCACTATGCTACCAGAGCTCCTAGTGGGTCACTATTACCTCCTATATACTTCTTGAGTCCATCCACTTTTCTGTATACTTCCAGCTCTGTCCTAATCCAGACCATCATCTCTCTTCAAGACAACTATGAAAGTCTTCTATTGGTCCACCCTCTCCCTAGTTTCCAATTCATTTTCTGCACTCTTTCCAGAATTTTTGAAATCAGAACCTCCCTACTACCAACACTAAGGAGCTCTGATGGCATAGTGCCCAAAGCATTTGACTGCTAACCAGAAAGTTGGTGATTCAAACCCACCAGCTACTCCATGGAAGGAAGATGGGGCAATCTACTTCTGTAAAGATGTACCTCCTTAGAAACCTAATGAGTCGTAATCGACTCAGTGGCAGTGAGTTTAGTTTTTGGTTTTGGTATTCCCAACCCTGGGCCTTTTAAAGCCTTTCAGAAGTTGCCCACTATGTTTAGGATAAAAAAAAAATTCCTTACCGTGACCCTAATATGAGCTCTAATTGAACCTTGTACCATTCCTTTGTACCAACAATGCCAGTTTGTAATCTTACCTTTATTTGTGTGATTATTCAATGACACTTGCGTACCCCCTCCCCCAACTGTAGGCTCCATTGAGGAAGGGATCCTGTCTTCTTGGCCACCATTGTATCCCCATCACCCAACACACTACTTATCAAATAGCAACTTTCAAGATGAAAATTCACTGAATAAATGAATGTCATCTAAATCCTCAATTTGAGTCTTATAGGGGTCCTTTTCTCCCTCATTTACCATTGGTTCTAGAGAAGGACAACCAAAATAAGTATTTTCATCAGGGACCTGGGTTCCTAATTTTTGAGCTCTTGATTTTTCATTTATTTTAAAAACACAAGGTCATGTACTTCGTGTTTCCTGTAACTTTTTATGCTAGTGTGGAAAAATGGAAAGAACGTGAACTATATACTCAGATAGACCTTAGATCACATCCCACCTCTTCTACTTATTAGCTCTGTGACATGGGGAAATTTCCTGAACCTCCATAAGCCTCAGGTATGTCATCTTTACCTCATAGGGTGGCTGTGAGAATGAAATAAAATAACACTAGTTATTTTATTACTTAGCAAAATTTCTGGCAAATAATAAGCACTCATTAAAAGTAGTTATTATTTTTGCTATGAGAATTACCATAATTGCTATCAAATTACTATCACTACTGTATTGTTGTTATTATTCTCTACCTTGAATTTTATCATCTGATTTCCTGGTCCTTCCTAGAGATCTTGTAACTACTAAAATACTAAGCATTTACTAGACAGCAGTCACATTTTTTTTTTTTTTTCTTCTACGTTCTTTTACAGTGTCTGTTGTCTATGGATGGCTTAATAGGATTTTTATATGTAATAAAGATGAGAGCATTAGAACCATTTCAACAGATCCAGAAATGTAAGAAATATTGGGAAGGAGGCTGTTGGGATTCCAGTCAATAGCATTTGGAGTGGTTTTCCTTGCCCAGATTTGGAAGTATTTGCCACATTGATTTTATCCCCTTTTAGAAAAAAGAGGGCTATTCTTAGTGAAGAGAAGGTGACAGAGGGGGTAGACAGCATTTCCTGATTCAGGCGATAATTGCTCACAGTTTATTCGACATTATTATTGAATTAGTATTGAAAAGGTAATTTCATGCTTGGTGAAGTGGTAAATTTGATTCATATGCTAGGAAGGCAAGGGAACAAATGTGACACTGACAGTAATAATTACATCCCACCCTAAAACAAGGCAAGGTAAACATTTCATTCTACTTTGGCATGAAGAAAAATTAATCCATGGGCTTGCTTTTCATTACCACCCTCTTAATAAACTGTCTGAGGACAGGACATTATAAGGTAACAAAGGCCCCTTTGGTAGAATTTATTGGCTTAATTTTTTTATTGCTAAATAATAAATTATTGCATTTTGTTTGTTGTGCTGGGAAACTGGTTTGCCACTTGCCAATAAAAGTAATTTGAATTATCTTGATATACATATACATGTTGCTGTTGTTGTTGTGATGTGCCATTGAGTCGGATGCATAGGTATAATAAATAAGCTAGAAACATTCTTAATATCCTTGGCTGTCCTTATACCCTTCAGCCAGTTCCAGTCATGGCTTTGATTTGAGAGGAAGGAGTGTGTGACTTGCTTCATTCATGCCTTTGTTCTTCACTGTTTACAGATGGATAGTAAGTTTCTTCTTTATGGTACTGTTGGGTTAAAGAAGGACTTGGATTACTCTTCCTTTAATCTAATCTAATGAATTTAAGCAGTAGCCTTACAAAACCAGTCATATTTATTGTGTATGAGTTGTTGAGGTCACTTGCTTTATGAAGACATAGGAGAAATTTCTATCAGCCCAAAATGCCTAGACAAATTGGTATCTCTCTAGAGAATGTCAGTGGTTTGCGTGATTATCATGGTATCTATATCATTGTGATTTTCTTATTTTCCTACTTGCTTTGACCACTAGGATGTTCTTTGCTTGACTTATAACCTACTTGGCACAGTGCCAAGGCATTTGACCATTAACCAGAAGGTTAGTGATTCAAACCCACCAGCTACCCCACCAGAGGAAGGTGGGGGGAATCTATTTCCTTAAAGATTTACCACCTTGGAAACCCAAGGCGGGTCGCTGTGAGTCAGAATCGACTCATTGGCAGTGGTTTGTTTTTTTGTGGGGCTGAGGGGTGGTTTGATCGCCTAGAGAAAAGTCCAGAAGGATACACACGCTGAAGTTTCCACAGTGACTTTCCATAGAGAGTAAAGCTTGGAACTTAATTTTATAACACTGTATTTTTTTTTTCTTTTTAAATTTAACTGTATTTGTTACAACCTTTTGACACAGCAGGTGATCTGGGTGCTACACGTCCACTCACAAGCTTAGCACAGTCACTCTTTAAGCCACCTTTACAGTAGCCTAGGTGGCGTATACTTTTTGCTACTCTAAACGGTACTGTTTTCTTTGGAAAACAAGCCCTATGGGTACTCAGTCCCATCAAGTTGGTTCAGTGCAACATACTAATTTCTAGAGGCCAAGTACATACAGAATTGGTAACTACAGGGGACAGAAGGCTTAAAAAGATTCTAAGAGGTTAAACTCAAGTTGTTTTCTCTTACAATTTAGGAGGCTAGATGTCTGAATTCAGAGTGCTAGCTCTAGGGGCTGGGTGAGAGACCCTCATCCTTGGTCTTCAACTCTGCCTCTTGTTCCAGGCCCACTAGAGCTGGAGACTTTTTCTCATTCATGCAGCTGCTGGCTGCTGAGGCTGATGAACCCGAGATTTGCAGGTAAAATGGCACAATCACAAGATCAGCAGGCACATGGCAGGCTCCTGGTACAAGTCCAGGAACAACCCAAGATCAGCAGGCAATACAGCTCCAATGTGCCTAAAACTCAAGACCTTTCCCAAACCTTCTCCAAATATAGTGGAAGCAGGCTACACTCCAAAGGTAATTCCCCTTTAACTGTTTAGCTGCTCACAGCAGATTGCACCGTGGAGGTGATTACGATCTCATCATGGGGAATAAGTACAACTGTAATTTTTTAAAACTAAACATGTAGCATGGCCTTTGTAGTTTTAGATAAATATATCAAGGTGAAAGCAAAAATTAGTTAGGTGAGTTCACATAAATCCAGGGTATTTACTAAAGCCAAAACAAACATCTCTAGATGCTAGTGAAATACAAATATAAGTACTATATGTATATACATATATACAAACATGCATGTAATGTGCGTATACATGTGGAATCAGGTCATATACAAATCCTGCAGCTTCATTTTCTTATCTCAGCAATATGTGGACATCCTCCTATGTCAGTATATAAAAAGCCACAACATTATTTTTAAGAGTTGCTTAGTATTCTATGATGTATCTTTAGCCATTCGATTGTCAGAATTCAAATTATTTTCAACTTCTCTTTCTTAAAGTAATCGTACATTGAGTATTCTTGCAGAATAGATTCCTAAAGGTAGTCTTGCTAGTTCAAAGGTTCTATGTTTTAGAAGTTTTGGTAAGTACTTCAAAATTGGCCTCCAAAAGTTTGTACCAATTTAAACACTGGTCAAGAAGTTACAAGAATGCTTGTTTCTGTACACCCTAACCAAGCTGGTTATTATTAGATTTAACCATTTTTTGCCAGTCAAATGGGAAAAACCTATTTCTTGTTTCACTTTGCATTTATGTCACCATCAGCTTGAACATCTGTTGCCATCTTTATTGGCCATTTCTATTTCTTTCTGGGTGAATTGCCAGCTAATATCCTTTACCCATTTCTCTCTTAGCCTGTTTATTTTCTTGTTTTAATGTGTAGCTTCTTTTTGTATGGTATTAATGGAAAACCTAGATTACATAGGCTGCAAGTGTTTTTTCACCTTTATCTTTTAACCAATCAGCCACTTTTTGTGTATAAAACATTTAATATTTTGCTACTGACATTCTTTATGACTTTTATGTGTCTGGTTTCATGCAGTGTTCTCATTTTCCTTCATTTCTAAAGAGTTTCTAAGGTCAGTTTTGACTTTCTTTTTACCCAAAATGTCACATAGGTGAGTGCTTAAAGATTTCCAGGACTTTGATTTTCTCTTTTATTTTACTGTGTGGTAGTTGTTGTTATGCCTTTGATTTTAATATCCAGCTGTATTGCACTGTGACCAGAGAATATGACTGTATGATTTAAACTTTTGTATATTTTATTAAGACTTTCTTTATGACCTGGAATAAGATCACTTTTTAGTAAATAGTTCGTGGGCATGTGAAAGGCATGTACATTCTCTGTATGTATAGAACAACATTCTGATCTTTCCTTTCCCACACTACTTTCTTTCCTTATTTCCTTCCTTCCTTTCTTACTTTCTTGATTAACTACACTCTTCCAATCCTTTATTTCCTTACTTTTATATCGGAATTCAAAAATCTCTCAATGTGGAAGACTTCTAGGAAAATGGCAAAATAGGCAGACAAGCTACACAGACCCTCTTCAACAAAGAAAAGAGAAACCAATTGACAGAGATACAGACGATAATCCTGGAGCCCTGAGCTTTGAAAGGAACTATACAGAAGTGGATTAGACACCAACTAGTGGAAAAACCTGAATGAAAACAGTGAGTATGGAGATGGACAGAGCTGCAGGCTGTCAGTTACCCTGACGGTACCAACAGCCTGAGTATTTCCAAGTGGTGTTGGGACCTGAGCGTTGACTCAAGATCAGCCCTGGTGACGAAGGGCTGCATGAATGACTGTGCTGGTGGCCTATGACTAGGAATGGAAACAGCAAGGTGGGAGACAACCTGAGCTGTGGACTTTCGGCTGTCTAGAGGATGCAGCCATTTTGATTGTTTACAAGCAGTGGCCATTTTGGATATTTAAAGTGACTAAGAGTTTAGCCATTTTGAATGTTTACAAGCGGTGGCCATTTGGGATATTTAAAGTGACAGCATTGTCATTCAGATTCCAGGGACCTAAGAATAGGCTCCGTTTGCCAAGGACGGCAGGGACATACAGGAGTCTGACAACAAGAAAGGAGACAGGTGTGAGTGTATAAGTGCTGCCAACTAATGAATAGAGGAGCACAGTACCCTGCTTATGTAGAAAAAAATCCAAAGAAAACAAAAATCATGGGCAAGTCACTCCAACATACAATCACCAAATAAATATAAACACAAAAACATCACAATATCTCAGAGACAACAGAGCATCATAGTGCACACAAAGAAGCAAGATAAATCAAGGGAACAGGAAACAAGGGAGCAGGATACAGACCCAGAACACATCCCTGAGGAAGAAGCAGCATTGGAACTCCCTAATAAGGAATTTAAACAAATTATATTTAGATACCTTCAACAAATAAAGAGACAGATCAAGGAAAACACTGACAAAATTGAGGAAAACCCTCAGATAATTTCAGAACATCAAACTACAACTGATCATGATGACATAACCCAGAAACCAACCCAGTTATGGAAGTATCCCAAGTAAATACTACAAGATTGTAAACAGGGAACCAGAGACATCAATTGACAGGTGAGGATAATTGCAAACCAAAAAGAGGGAAAAAAACTGTAGTTACAGAACTTCTGAATGGTAGGGAAGTTAAGAAAACTGCAAGATAGAACGGACTGTTCTAAACTTGGGAAGAAAATTATAAATCACAGGGTAACCTCAGAGAAAAATGGTAAACCTTCACATTAAAAAAGAGGACCAGCACAGATATTTAGCAAATAGTAAAACAATAGCAAAGAAGGAAGTGATGGTACGATTCATAAACAAAATGAGCTCAGCACAGAAAATTATATGGAACAAAGAAATCAGTAACACCACAGAAAAGCACGTAACAAAATGACAGCAACAAATTCATGTTGTTGTTGTTGTTATTTGCCGTCGAGTTGGCCCCAACTCATAGCGACCC
>NW_006921672.1:2174189-2179424 GCF_000298275.1 Orycteropus afer afer
AGTGATTGAAAATGTTCCACCTTATATTTTAGTTCTGCTGTTGATCATCCTAAACTCTTCACAAACAAAAGTCATTGTCCTGTCTTTGTAAAAATTAAACAATATCTACAGTCATGTCACTAAAACAAAACAAGAGTGTACTACTGTTTTGTTTTTTTTTTAAATCTTCTCTATAATTCTTCCCTACTACCTTCCCTGTGCTCTTAAAATTATCTTGAATTTGGTTCCAGATTGTTAATTTTTTACTTTGTGCCTCTTCTGTTTTATGAGTACCTACTTAACAATCCCATTAAATTTCACTGCCGTCTTTTCAAAAATTACTTAGTATTGATATCATTTTTTTTTTTTATTCTATGTGTTTCTGTTTCTCAGCTTTATTTTGCTGAAGGACAGCCTGATAATTTAGCTTTTTTGTGTGTTTTGTTTTTACAAAGGGTTATGTGGGTGGTATACTTTGAGTTATTGTACACTAAAAACATAATTTTCCCCTGTTCCATACTTCAGTGACCAGATCTGAGCTTCGGAGTGTTTTTCCTTAGTTCTTTATAATCATGGGCCCAATGCCTTTTGCTTTCTGAGTTGTAGATGAGACATTTAGCACCAATAAATAATGAACCCAGTGATGACAATGATAGGATTTTCTTTATATCAACTCCAAAAGCTTATAAAGCTTTTCTTTAGCATTGGGGATCACAATTTTCTCTAATTTTTTTTCATAAAGGACTCAATTTCACATTTTCTCGTTGAAGATTCAAATGCCTTTTCAGCTCAGAGACCTTTGTTCTGTTATCTGTTTGGTTACATCCTACCCTCCATCCATACATCTTTCTTTCCTCCTGAACTCTCACTACACAGCTCTTGGAACTTTTGAATCTATTCTCCATGAATATTAGTTTCCTATTGCTGCTATACCAAATTACCACAAATTTAGTGGCCTTAAATAACATGAATTATTTTACTGTTGAGGAGGTCAGAAATATGAAATATGTTTCACTAAGCTGAAGTCAGGGTGTCAGCAGGGCTGCAGTCTTTCTGGAGGCTAAGGGGGAGAATCTGTTCCTTTGCCTTCTCAAGCTTCTAGAGGTCCCCTGCATTCCTTGGCTTCTGGTCCCTTCAAAGCCAGTGGCATGGCATCTGCAAGTCTGTTTCTGAGTTTAATACTCCTGACTCCCTCTTAAGTTACACGAATCCTTGTGATTATATTGCATTGAACCCATCTGGAGAATCCAAAATACTGTCCCCATCTCAAAAGCTTTTGACTTAATCACATCTGCAAAATCCTTTTTGCTATGTAATGTAATGTAGTCAGAGTTTCTGAGGATTAAACTGTGGGCATCTTTGGAGGGCCATAATTCTACCTACCGCACCCTCTCTCTTTACTTTCTTCTTCCAGTTCATCTCTTTTGCTTTCTGCTCAGCTTTCTTGGAAAGTTCTTTGCCTCATTTTTCTAAATTTCAGAGATAAGGGTATATTTTATTTCCATGGTGATATTTTAATTTTTAACAATAATGATTCATCTTTTTAAAAAAAAACTAGGTAATAACAAATGTATGGTTTTGTCTTATTTGCATATACCTTCTGTTATTTAATGGAATGTGACATAGTCAACTATCTTGAATAGGAAAATTCTTTTTATCTATTGTTTATTCTATTGCTGTGTATGTCTATAAATTTTCATAAATATTTTTGGAAATATACAAGTAAATAAAAATGATACAGGTAGAAATTTTGATCTACTGCAGTTATAAATATGGAATCTCTAATTTTGTCTTATCTGCCCTGTGCTATATATTTGAGCATTCATTGATCACTCATTTATTTAGGAAAAAAATATATATACACACACACATATATATGTATATTTCAGAAGGAAGGTTGGGCAATCTACTTCCATAGTGATACCACCTCGGCAACCTAAGGAGGGGTCGCTATGAGTTGGATCTGACTTGAGAGCAGTGAGTTTGGTTTGTGTGTGTGTGTATGTGTGTGTATACACATTATAAATGCATATATATAAAGTACATGCCTCGGGTGATTCTGTTCACTGGAGTTATTAAAATAACAACCTTTCCTCACATCTTGATATCTATTGTTTATAGGATCCCATTTTGCACTTTAGATTCATGCAAAACTGAGCATTTAACATACATTATAGATTAACAATTTATCTCATTCATTTGTTGGCTAGAGAACTCTGAAGGTCAGAAAATTCATTTCCATGGACCTTGGCTCCCCTGAATACTAAATTCTTTACCAGAAGCCACGGCCTCTCTTTGCAAGTTTGATTTCTGTCCTCATAAACACTGAGCAATGACTTAAAGTCCAAGCCACAGAGTCCCTCTTCCAGAATCAAAGCACTAACTTTGCAGCTGTCACTCAGAATTCTGCAGGACAAATGCTCAAACAACCCTCCCCCCCCATTGCTGCCACATGTGCTCTGTTTCTGCATCTGCATGGACTCCTTGACTATATAATCCTGGCTTTGTGCTTATAGCCTGGATTTGTCCAACATCTGTACAGACAGTTTTCATCCCTGCAGAGCCAACATGCTTTTTATCACTCTCAATCATTCATGGTGACTTTGTTTCCATCTTACATGGAAATATTGCATATTTGTTCCTGTATTTTGATGATATTCTTCTCACCTGCAAGTTAGCTGTAGCTTGATGTATTCTAACTCTTAACAGTAATACTGGTGATGGTGATTATAATAAGCATTTATTGTCATCTGGGCACTGAGTGGTTTTATATACTGTATCAATTTTAAGTGCTTTTAACTGCAGGTAATATAATATAAAACGGCAAATCTTAGGCAAGTAGGAACTTACTTTTGTCACATAAGGAGAGGTTGAGGCTCGGCAGCTGCTGGTGGTGGATCAGTCGCTTGATGTTATACATGATGAAGCCTCTGCTATCTTCATGGTCTTTTCTTCATTGTGGCAAATGACTGTTTCAGCACCAGCCACCATGTCTATCAGCAGAAAGAGAGAAAGGAAAAGGAAAGGAACCTGTATCAGAAAAATAAAAATATGCCTAATAGCTGACTCCACCTATGTCTTGTTAGCCAAAATGATGATAGAAAAACACCCTGGATGAAAATAGCTTAAAAAAAAAAAAAAAAAACTAATTGCCATGTCGAGTTGAGTTGATTCCAAGTCGTGGCAATATAGGACAGAGTAGAACTAACTACATCATAGGATTTCTAAGGCTATAAATCTTTACAGAAGCAGACTGTCACATCTTTCTCTTATGGAACAGTTGATGGGATCACAGCTGGTGGGTTTGAACTGCAGATCCTTCAGTTAGGAGCTTAGCATTTTAACCACTTTAGAAGAGGCTAGAGATAAGAGATTTGATAATGGGGGCAAGGGGACAACTCACTTAAAGGTGTTTGCCATATCTGTTGTTGTTGTTGTTATGAACCTTCGAGTCAGAACCGACTCATAGCGACCCCTCCTTGGGTTTCCGAGGCAGTATCACTACGGAAGTAGATTGCCCCATCTTCGTTCCAAGGAGTGGCTGGTGGGTTTTAACTGCCAGCCTTCTGGTTAGCAGTCAAGTGCCTTAGGCACTATGCTACCAGAGCTCCTTTGTCATACCTACATTGTTTAATTTATACTTTTTTGCCATTGTTAAGTCTCTTTCCATTTTACACCTAAGGATATTAAAGGTCAGAGAATTTATGTGACTAGCCCCAAATCACACCATTGGAAAGAGGAATAGCTAAGATTTGAAACTACCTCCATCTTCTTCTGAACTCCCGTTCTTTCCACTTTATTGCACTGTCTCCCAGAAGTTTTTCTGAGACACCAGTATACATGATTAAAGTAAGATTAAAGGAATAAATGAATAATTGGCTTCCTAGGTTTGATGTGCATGCACTTGGTTATGTTTAAGAGAGAGTTCCATTAAGGACTGTGTTGTTGTTGTTAGATGCTCTCTGAAAACTCTGAAGGAGGAACCTTCCTTGTCTCTTCAGGTTCTGGTAGTCCCTGGTGTTCCTTAGCTTGTGGTGTCATAACTCTAATCTCTGCCTTCATCTTCATATGGCCTTCTCCCTGTATTTCTCTCTCTGTCTTCACATGGTGATCTACACTCTCTCTCCTCATCTTATAAGGACATCAGTCCTAAAGAGGTTATAGCCAACCTCATGATCTCTTTTTAATTAATTGCATCTGCAACCACTCTATTTCCAAATAAGGAGATATTCTGAGGTTCTGGAGATTAGGATTTCAACCTGTTTGGGTAGGGGAGGGGTACAATTTAACCCTAATAGGCAGTTTAATTATATGTGTCAGCTGTCCAAAGATGGTCTCCCAGTGAACCATTCCTCCCAGGAGGCATCTCCATGTATGCTTCCTTGTGTACTCAAGTACTTGTGTACTTGCTTCTTGGCTGGGCCTATATAACCAATAGAATGCAGTAGAAGTGACATTGTTTCCCCTGGGTCTCTTGAAGTGCTTACTCTTGGGGCTCAGAGTCCAGCCACCATGACCAAAAAACCCAGCTCACCTGGAGAGGCCCATCGAGGTGTTTGGTTGGTATCACCAATTGAGCTCCCATCTAACTTCTAGAATCAACTACCAGTCATGCATAAGACGTCTTAGACTTCCAGCTCAGGGAAACTTCAGATGACTATAGCTACATGAAAGACCCACCTAGCCGAGTCCAGTCAACCCACAAATCCATGAGTGATACCAATAAATAAATATTTTAAGCAACTGAATTTCAAGATGACTTGGTATGTATCAACAGACAATAGGAACAGTAGGCCACACAAAAATATTATTTCTCTCCAGCTTTCATAGAACTCAGTGGCAAAACATACTCAGGTCTACCAAGATCTGGAAAGATAGTCAAAATGAAATTGATTTAAACTCTCCTCACATACTCCCCCAGATTGTGCTGTCTCCAAATGTTTCTTTTATTCCTAAGCCAGGCACTAGGGACAGAAGGACCTTGAAAGAGGAGTGCAATTTAAAAATATCTTTGAGACAGGTATTTTGACATTTCAAGAGAGGAAAAAAAAAAAAAAAAATAGGATGCTTTAAGAACTTCCCAATGTTTACTTCCTTATCATTTCACTCTGAACTACAGAAAATAGTCATTATTCTACTGTCTCCTTGTTTGGAGCAATCTACAATGACTACAACAGTGGGCTCAAACATGGCAAGGATTGTGAGGATGGCGCAACCAGGCTGTGTTTTGTTCTGCTTTACACAGGGTCGCTATGA
>NW_006921672.1:2184159-2185356 GCF_000298275.1 Orycteropus afer afer
AAAAAAAAAAAAAGAATGAATAGTTAGAAATTTGAAAAATACTTATTGGACCCATATCATGCATTAAAATCCTTACAAAAGCAGACAGTGTCTGCAACTCATGCAGCATTTTAATTGGGCAATCAGAACAAAGGTTTGGACCATAGAGATAATGGATCAAAGCTTTTATAGATGGAATCCCATCTCATGCTTTCTATTCATATGAAATCTGTTGCCCGGGAAGCTGAGTTCTCTGCCTGAGGTCTCTCTGCCTAAGACCTCCCTGCCAGTTAGAATAGAGCCAAGGAGAAATCTCAGTATCAGGCAATAATATGAGAAATCTCCTATAGCAGGTTGTAATTCCACCAAGTGAGGAGTACAGACTCTTGGCTTTCCTAAGTAGCTGGATGATTTCAGGAGTTTTTCAGAGTATAATGAGGATTCCAAGTCATGTTTCCCTCCTTTCTATAGGTAATTCAGTGGCTCCTGAACTTGTCTACTCATCAGAATTATGTGGGGAACTCTGAAAATATATGTTAAGCCCTAGGCCTTACTCTCTAAGGAGTAGTGATAGTACAGTGCCTAAGGTATTTGACTGCTAAGGAGAAGGTTGGCAGTTCAAACCCACCAGCTGCTCTGTGGAAGGGAGATGGGGCAATCTACTTCCATAAAGATTTACCACCTGAGAAACCCAATGAGGGTTGCTGTGAGTCCTAATCAACACAATGGCAGTAGATTTGGTTTGGGTTTTGGTTCAGGCCCTACCCTCACCTGCTGCCTCAGAATCTCAGTGAGATTAAGTCTTGGAGTTAGAATTTTCAAATTTCCACAGGTAATTCTGATCCACCATCAATTTTGAGAACCAGTGCATTTTTGTCCTTGATTACCTCTGTTTATATTCTCGAGACAGAAAATATGAAAATGTTGGCTGACCAATGAGAGATCTTCAAAACACACAGTGGCCTGTGGGAGATAAATTTAAAATGATTTGATAATGCTGATTTCCTTCTTGAATCCTGAATTGGTGGGCCAGCACACCTAAGTGACAAGTGGCCAGTGAAATGGGTGCTTGTTTCAGTCTCTTTTGAGAATAATCTGTTCTCAGGATCTAGTAAAGCTGAAGTAGTTCTGTTAATGCATTACAGAGCATAGAAGATGTGAGTTTATATAAGGAAAATTACCATGAGGTAGCCAGAAACCAAATCAAGCAGGTGCTGT